>NC_091155.1:43880551-44180551 GCF_040958095.1 Procambarus clarkii
GCAACATGGGGCGGGAGGAGAATAGTGCCAACACTGGCATTCAACCGAGTGTTCTTTGAGACCCGAACAGGGATCTCGTCAAGGCAGGATAAGGCAGCCAAGCGGGAAGCAGCATCCTGAGAAGGAGCAGCAACGACACGTGTACCGAGACGAGTGGGGTTGAAGGTAACAGACAAATCCACGGAATCAACAAGATGCCGATAGAGGGAGAAATCATCAGGAGGCGCAGAATCAAGAGGGAGGAGATCAAAGTATTTGGCCCACGAAGCAGGACCAAATAAGGCCTGATACGCATCAGTACAGGAAGGAAACGAGCGAGTGCGGCCGTGGCGCTGACGGCGTTGAGAACCCCCAGAGAGAGAGAGGGATCAAAAGGCGCAGTAGTCACAATGAGAGACTTAGCTACACCAGGGGACGAAGTGGTCACCACCGGGGGCTTGAGGCTCGACCCAACCACAGAGGAGGGAGGGGAGCTGGGGGAAGATTTCAGGACGGTCAAAGGAGGAGCAAGGTCGGGGCCCAATGCAGCGGGAGCTACAGAGCCTGGTCTTCCAATACAGGCCGACTTGGGGGCTTGGTCGCCCACCCCACGAGCCTGAGAGGGTACAACAGAAACAATCAACGACATAAAGACGAAGAGAAAGAAATTCATCCACGAATGTGCCCCTATACCCACCATGGAGCCACAATTAGAGGCAGGACACCCAACAGGAAGCTATTGCCGATCATGCCGGGGCTCCCTAGGGGTGCGTCGTGAGTATACGCCCAACAAACGCCACCTTAAGAACCGTCAATCCGTCGAGATCGGGTTCAGCGACGAAAGGGGGGATTGACAATAAAAGGTTCCCCTCGCTCTCGACGTTGGGTACTACAGTTCTACGGGTGCAAGAGTATGCCTCCTCAAGCACCCGGGCGTCAAAATAGAAGAAGTCCAAAGGAAGAACCAAAACAAGCAAAAGGTCGGCAGGAAAAGACAAGCAGATAGGAGAAAAGGGGCGAGAAAAACGAAATAAAAGGAAAAGCGATCCGGCACAATTAGAGAAAACATCAGCAGGGGTGCAAGGCCACCAAAGGACAGACGACAGTCCCACGGAGCATCACACTCCAGCAGCTGTCCACTAAGCCCCCCTCACGGCGCCAACGGGCCGGATGTGGAGGGGGGAGGTAAATGGAAAGGGTAAGCTTATGTAACGTCACGTTTGTTAGAAAGATTAGAACATTTGTGTATATACTGTGAAAGGGAAGAGTCCACAGCAACAAAGCCAGGACTCAAGTTCATGTTGGGTACATTGTGTATTAGAGCCGATTCAACAAGACGGCGTCTGTGTAGAGTAGAGGCAGGAAAGATTATTTTGGAGGAAGACCAATCAATGGGATGATTAGAATCCCTCACATAGCAGAAGAGAGCATTGTTAGTGTCTGCAGACTTAACACTTTTCTTGTGTTCTTTAAGTCTGTCATTCAGTGTACGGCCAGTTTCGCCAAAGTATTGGAGAGGACAAGACGAACAGGAAATAGAGTAGACACCAGCAGCGTTAGAAGCAGGAGGAGCAGTGTGAACTAGATTGCTACGAAGTGTGTTAGTTTGACGAAAGGCGAGCTTAATGTCAAGAGGACGAAAGGTATTGGTAAAAGTTTTGAGTTCAGATATGAAGGGAAGGCATAGTACAGTGCTACTAGTGTTGGAAGCAGGTTTAGGATGAAAGAAATTTCGTTTAGCTTGAGAGTAGGCACAGTTGATGAAATGCAAAGGGTAACCAAGGCGAGAGAATGATTTGTAGATAAGGGCAATTTCAGAATCAAGAAACTGAGGATGCGTAGAGCGCGGAGGAAGAGAGAGACGAGGACACTTTACTTAACAGAAGGAGGATGGTAGGAAAAGAAGTGAATGTACATGCCACTATACATGGGTTTGCGGTAGACAGAGAAAGAGAACCCGGACACAGAGCTGTGAACGTGAACGTCAAGAAAAGGAAGGAGATAATTAGATTCCCACTCAACTTTGAAATGGATAAAAGGAGCCAGATTGTTAAGAGAGTTTTAGTTTAGTTCATTTATTATGCACCCCATACCCATCTTGTGGGCGGTAGTGGAAAGGGTTACAGAGGCACATAATGGGTTCAGGGACTGAACCCCACAATTCATTTAGCTAAGCAAGTTACAATCTTGATGAGTTAGTTACAAAATTCAATATAAGTCGTCACATCAACAATGGGTTCGAGATCGACCTCAAGTACAGGTTCTAAAATTACATTACAGTTCAGCGTTTTATATATGTATAATACACATGAGAGAATGTGCAATGACTTAATATCTAACATATTCAGAGATTTGAGTAGGGGTACCGAGTGATGTCTGGGGCTAGAGTTGGATATTGTCCTAATAGCAGCTTTATGTTGAGTAATTAGAGGACGTAAATGATTTTGGGTAGTAGAACCCCAAGCACAAATACCATAGTTGAGATATGGATAGATGAGGGAGTAATAAAGAGTCACCAGGGCAGGGTGGGGTACATAATATCTGATCTTATTTATTTATTTATTTATGCATATACAAGAATGTACATAAGGAATGTGAGGATACAAATATGGTAATTACAGTCTTGTAAAGCCACTAGCACGCGCAGCGTTTCGGGCAGGTCCTTAATCTAAGAAAATTTTAAGGAGGTAAATACTTGCAAAATTTATAGACAAAAAAATGATAACAGTTACATGAAATGAAAAAAAGAAGATGAGAGAAAATTGTAGGTACAGTATATTAAAGCACATAGGTAGCTAAGATTGATTGCAATGACAGCTTGAATGGTAGTTGACAAAAATTGGTAGGCACAATACAGCAGAAACAATGTAAGATTGATTGCAATGACAGCTTGAATGGTAGTTGACAAAAATTGGTAGTCACAATACAGCATATGGCTAGCACATAAAAGAAGACAACAATGAACACAATGATAAGGTAGTTTGATATTACATAAAAATTAGGAGATTGGGTAACACTAGGTACAGAGCAAATTTAAAGCTCAGTGTTGGAAACTAAGAAGATGAAGTTAGGTACTTTTTGGTTTTGCTTTTAAATAAGGCAAACGTTTTACAGTTTTTCAATTCACTAGGGAGTGAGTTCCATAGACTAGGTCCCTTAATTTGCATAGAGTGTTTACACAGATTAAGTTTGACCCTGGGGATATCAAAGAGATATTTATTTCTGGTGTGGTGATAATGGGTCCTATTACATCTGTCCAGGGAGAGTTTCAGAGCATGGTTTGCATTTAAGAACAGGGTTTTGTAAATGTAGTTGATACAAGAGAATGTGAATCTTAGAAAGAATCTCACAAGAGAATCTTAGAAAGAATGCCAACAGTTTTTGAAACTTTTTTGATATATTTAGAATGTGTCCCTGGAAATTCAGCTTGTGGTCGATGAAAACGCCAAGGAATTTGCCATCTAATTTGTTACAAATTTGGGTATTGTTTATTTTGAGATTTATATGATTAGAGGATTTATTGCCAAGCAGAATATAAAACGTTTTGTCAATGTTAAGGGTGAGTTTGTTGGCAGTTAGCCAAAGATGGACTTTCTCTAGCTCAGTATTTACTGTGGCATTTAGAGCAAGGGGGTCAGGACTGGAGTAAATGAAGGTTGTGTCGTCAGCAAATAGAATTGGTTTGAGGTGTTGGGAGGCATTTGGAAGGTCATTAATGTAGATGAGAAAGAGGAGAGGGCCAAGTATGCTGCCCTGAGGAACACCAATGTTGATGGGTAGGGTGGGAGAAATTGTATTATTCACAGAAACATACTGGAGCCTGTCAGTAAGATAAGATTTGTGGTATTGCAGGGAGTGTCCTCTGACTCCATAATGGTGTAATTTAAGAATAAGGTTTTGGTGGTTGACAGTGTCAAAAGCCTTACGCAGGTCCACAAATAACCCAACAGGGAACTCCTTTTTATCAAGAGCTGCGTGAATCAAGTTAATCATACTAATAAGTGCATCGCAAGTGCTTTTTTTGGGTCTGAAGCCATATTGACAAGAGCTAAGTATATTGTGTTTGGCTAGAAAAGAGTAAAGCTGCTTGTAGATTAGTTTTTCTAATATTTTTGACAAGTTTGGCAGGATTGATATAGGTCTGTAGTTGTTAACATCTGTGTGATCACCACATTTGTGGACAGGGGTTACTCTTGCTTTTTTTAGAATGTCTGGAAAGGTTTGGAGTTCAAGTGACTTGTTGAAGAGCAATGCAATAGAAGGAGCTAAAGATCTGGAGGCTTTTTTTGTAAATTAAAGTTGGTATCTCCTCGAGGGCACTAGACTTGGTTTTAAGGGAAAGGATTATCTCATTGACATCACTTTCTATGAAGTCCTGAGAGTGACGAAGTTGGGCAGGAGAAAAGGTGCCAAGGTAAGGCGTCAGGGTTTTAGCGAGCCAGGAGGCAAGAGGATAGCTGACAGAGCTCAGTGAAGAAATGATAGGACGAAGAGGAACACCAGGTTTATGAGTCTTAGGAAGACCATAGAAATAAGGAAGAGAAGGGCAGATGACACGGAAATGTTTAATGAGATCAAAGTCAGGAGGACAAAGACTAGAGAGCTGACTTAGTTTGCGGTTAAAGGAAGTTTTGAGGCGATCCAAAGGGTTAGAAGTCAGAGGAGCATAAGTGCGAGAGTCAGAGAGCAAGACATCTGCTTTTCGGAGATAGTCCTCACGGTCAAGGACAACCACCGAATTGCCTTTGTCGAAAGGAAGGATAAGAATAGAGTTGTTAGATTTTAGGGAGGCAAGGGCAAGCTGGAAGCGACGAGGAAGGTGGTGATTTTTAAAAAACAAACTGTCAAGAACGGGGATAAGGGCCCCTCTAAAGGCAGACAGGTCCGAAAGAGTACTAGAGTTAGAATTGACAAACCTGTCAAAGGAACTAATGAGATCAATGCCACAGCGTGGGCCAGGGGAAGTAGCAAAAGAAAGACCAAGACCAAGAAGTTCTTGCTGGTGCTTAGAAAGAGAGTAGGACGAAAGGTTGGTAACACAGAGAGAGAGTATTTGGCCCATGGACTGTTGGAGATCAGGCGTTGAAGTTTGTTGTGTAGTGTGAAGGAGTGGTGGGAAGAGGAGACGTGAGCAGTGTCAAATGCAATAGGAAAAATAATATTGCATAGATCACTGGGAAGAGAAGAGGACAGAAAACGTTGATGTTGACGAACAAATAAAAAAACCTCGTCAACTTGCAAGGAGGTGACATGAATAAGTTCTTGAAGAAGAAGGCGGGCAAGAAAAGGAGAACCCGAAGTGTTGAACTGGAGAAAGTGAGATAAAGAAAGAGGGAGAACTTGCTCAGCAAGACAGTCTTTAAGAAACCTGAGCGGGTTCTTTCGACGCTTGGCGGCAAGAAAGGAAGATTCAAAGGCGCGAAAAGGCCGTTTAAAGGAAGGTAGAGCATCAAAGAAATTAAACAGAGTAAGACGTTTACGTGTGGTATCCATATGCAGGCGATGAGTCACAATAAACTGCAACCTGGCAACTAAGCTTCCTGGGGGCCATAAATTGTGAGCGACCACGCCGATCCCATCCATCCACAGATCCCAAGTACCAGCTATTGGGACTGGTAATGGCTCCAAAGAGCCTTCACTTTCGGGCTATTCATGCCCGTGCCCCCTTTTGGGTGGCTTAATCTTTATCAATCAATCACCCTCCTCATGGTGTGGTGGTCTAGCTTGGTAGTACCAAGTGTGCAGGTTCACACCCTCCTCATGGTGTGGTGGTCTAGCTTGGTAGTACCAAGTGTGCAGGTTCACACCCTCCTCATGGTGTGGTGGTCTAGCTTGGTAGTACCAAGTGTGCAGGTTCACACCCTCCTCATGGAGTGGTGGTCTAGCTTGGCAGTACCAAGTGTGCAGGTTCACACCCTCCTCATGGTGTGGTGGTCTAGCTTGGTAGTACCAAGTGTGTAGGTTCACACCCTCCTCATGGTGTGGTGGTCTAGCTTGGCAGTACCAAGTGTGTAGGGTCACACCCTCCTCATGGTGTGGTGGTCTAGCTTGGCAGTACCAAGTGTGTAGGGTCACACCCTCCTCATGGTGTGGTGGTCTAGCTTGGCAGTACCAAGTGTGTAGGGTCACACCCTCCTCATGGTGTGGTGGTCTAGCTTGGCAGTACCAAGTGTGTAGGTTCACACCCCTCCTCATGGTGTGGTGGTCTAGCTTGGCAGTACCAAGTGTGCAGGTTCACACCCTCCTCATGGTGTGGTGGTCTAGCTTGGCAGTACCAAGTGTGCAGGTTCACACCCTACTCTTTCCTTTTTAGAATTTTACATTATTATATTATTTTTATAATTATATACAAGTGTAATTTTGACAAAGTAAATTTTAAGTTCGATCATTTTTTTGTTTTGTTTTTGCCAAAACTCGAATGATAAATTGTCCAAGAACTAAACTTTATTAAGCTCCAGTGTAGTGCTGCAAGCTAAGGTAACAATGTTGAATTGAGGTCCAGTGAAGTGCAGCAAGCTAAGGTAATTATGAGGAGTTGACGTAAAGTGTAGTGCAGCAAGCTAAGTTAATTATGAGGAGTTGAGGTCCAGTGTAGTGCAGCAAGCTAAGTTAATTATGAGGAGTTGAGGTCCAGTGTAGTGCAGCAAGCTAAGGTAATTATGAGCAGTTGAGGTCCAGTGTAGTGCAGCAAGCTAAGGTAATTATGAGGAGTTGAGGTCCAGTGTAGTGCAGCAAGCTAAGTTAATTATGAGGAATTGAGGGCCAGTGTAGTGCAGCAAGCTAAGGTAATTATGAGAAATTGAGGTTCAGTGTAGTGCAGCAAACAGCAGCAGAGGGTGTAATAGTAGAAACAACAGTAGCCGGATCAGCATGAGAAGTAGCAGTTGGTAACAGGGTTGTTGATTTGTGGAACCAATTACCACGAAACGTAGTGGAGGTGGGGTCCCTCGATTGTTTCAAGCGTGGGTTGGACATGTATGAGTGGGATTGGGTGGTTATAAATAGGAGCTGCCACGTATGGGCCAATAGGCCTTCTGCAGCTACTTTTGTTCTTATGTTCTTAAATTGCAGGAGGAACAGCAGTAACAGGATCAGCATGAGAAGTAGCAGTAGAAATAGCAGGAGGAACACCAGTAGCTGGATCAGCATGAGAAATAGCAGTAGAAATAGCAGGAGAAACAGCAGTAGCTGGATCAGCATGATAAGTAACAGTAGAAATAGCAGGAGGAACAGCAGTAGCTGGATCAGCATGATAAGTAACAGTAGAAATAGCAGGAGGAACAGCAGTAGCTGGATCAGCATGATAAGTAACAGTAGAAATAGCAGGAGGAACAGCAGTAGCTGGATCAGCATGATAAGTAGCAGTAGAAATAGCAGGAGGAACAGCAGTAGCTGGATCAGCATGATAAGTAGCAGTAGAAATAGCAGGAGGAACAGCAGTAGCTGGATCAGCATGATAAGTAACAGTAGAAATAGCAGGAGGAACAGCAGTAGCTGGATCAGCATGATAAGTAACAGTAGAAATAGCAGGAGGAACAGCAGTAGCTGGATCAGCATGATAAGTAACAGTAGAAATAGCAGGAGGAACAGCAGTAGCTGGATCAGCATGATAAGTAGCAGTAGAAATAGCAGGAGGAACAGCAGTAGCTGGATCAGCATGATAAGTAGCAGTAGAAATAGCAGGAGGAACAGCAGTAGCTGGATCAGCATGATAAGTAACAGTAGAAATAGCAGGAGGAACAGCAGTAGCTGGATCAGCATGATAAGTAGCAGTAGAAATAGCAGGAGGAACAGCAGTAGCTGGATCAGCATGAGAAGTAGCAGTAGAAATAGCAGGAGGAACAGAAGCTGGGGAAATTTTGTTTTCAAGAATAACGTGAGTAGGAAGAAGGGGGTGTAACATCGTTTTCAGAACATCAATAAATAAAAAAAATTAAATATCTAAATTTTTATTCAAAATAATGTGTGTACAAGAACATATGAGTAATATACAATTGTGGGGACAGGAGTTACACAAACTCATGAAGCCATTATTACGTAAAGCGTTTCCCACAAAACTTGCAATAATTTAGAAGAAAATTTAATTAAAGGTGTGACGGGGTAAGCACTTAATACTAAAAGGGAAGTAAGCTAACAAAAATGAATAATTTTAAGAAAACACAAATGAATATAATAAAAGGTGATACTTAATAATGACTGGTATAGACTATTACATTAATGAGTCGGTAGTTCTAGCAACAGTACAGTACTTTATTTACATTAATAACACAATGGAAATACTAAGGTGTAATTTAGAAAAGAAACTGGACTTTTTCTCTTAACATTTTCTTGGAACTTAACAGAAATATAGTATAAGTTATGGTTAATGAGGGCAACACTAAAAATAAACAAGGATCATAAGGGAAAGGAGATTTCCTTTATTCAAGGAGACAAGAATAAACAAAGGACATGAATAAACACTTTATCAAAGAAATGCAAGAATTAGATGACACATGATGAAGAAAGGACATAAATTGTAATAAATAAAAATATATTAGAGTAACTATTAGATTAACTATATTAGAGTATATTATGATTAGAGTAACATAAATCTATTATTAGGAAAAATGTGAGTGAAATTAGTTACATGGTATTGATTATATGATATTAATTATATAATATTAAGTAAATATTTCTTAGTCTACATTATCTTTCATATACATACACACATTTTTTCTCATCTACATTAATGATGTTCCAAATACCTCTCAACATCTCAAACCAATTTTATTTGATAATGACACACTCTTCATTTTCTCCAGTCCTAACCCTCTTATTTTGAATGATTCAGTGAATATTGAACTAAATAAAGTTCATCTTTGGCTAACTGCTAACAAACTCATCTTTAACGTTGACCTTCTATATTTTCTTTGGTAATAAATCCTCAGATCAAATTAATCTAAGAATTAACAATATCCAAATTAGTAACACAGTAGATGGTAATTAAATTCGATCCTTGGTGTTCTCATTGATAACAAGCTGAATTTTCAGGGACACATTTAAAATATAGCTAAAAAAGTTTCTAAAACAGTTGGCATTCTCTCTAAAATCAGATACTATGTACCTCACCTTGACCTGATGACGCTCTATTACTCTCTCATCTATCCTTATCTCAATTATGGTATCTGCTTGGGGGTTCTACTACCCAAAATCATCTACGTCTGCTAATTACTCAACACAAATCTATTGGAATAATAACAAACCCTGGCCCCCAGACTGCATTCGACCCGCTTACTTAAATCTTTGAATATGTAAGATAAGAAGTCACTGCACATCCTCTCAAGTGTACTCTATATATTTAAAACCCTGAACTGTAATGCCAATCCTGACCTTAAACGCTTCCCAGAAGGTTGTAACAGAACCCATGAGCACCACATCAAAAACAAATCTTGTTTCTTGTGTGGTTTCAAGATCCAGGGGGGTCTGGTAGCCGAGTGGACAGCGCGCAGGACTCGTAATTCTGTGGCCCGGGTTCGATTCCCGAACCAGGCAGAAACAAATGGGGAAAGTTTCTTTCACCCTGATGCCCCTGTTACCTAGCAGTAAATTAGGTACCTTGGAGTTAGACAGCTGTTACGAGTTGCTTCCTGGGGGTGTTTGTGTGTATGGGGGAAAAAATAATTTAGTAGTTAGTTACAGTTGATTGATTGACAGTTGTGAGGCGAGCCGAAAGAGCAGAGCTCAACCCCCGCAAGAACAACTAGGTGAATAAGTACCTATTTGATACTCCAAGAGTGCGACTGAACCAAACTAAAAATTCTCTGCAAATTAAGAGATCCAGAATGTGGAATGAGCTTCCCAGTCATTTCAAAGGCTGTACCTCTCTCAACCAGCTTAAGAGAAAAACCAAGTGCTACCTAATAAACTCCATGTAACCTACCATACCCCCTAAATGTCAACCTATGTTTTGCTTTTTATTAACAATATTGATTATTGACCAACTAGTTTAACTGCTGATATCTGCCATATATAAACTTGAAAAAAATTGTAGCCTTCTGTTTATTTAGTTAAAATTACTTCTGCTGTTCTGTTTCAATTTCTGCTGTTCCATCCATCATACAATTTTTGTCATTCTTGATTTTCATTTTTCAATTCACGCTTTTGATCTCAATTAGTTTTAAGGTTTTAGTCTAGGTGTTTTTCCTTCGTCTTGCCCGAAACGCTGTGCGTATTAGTGGCTTTAGGCATAGTATGTACTACCTGTAGATAAACTAAAAATCCACAATTCTGTTTGTAACTCATCTTGAATGTTTGCCCAAAATGCTATGTGTATTAGTGGCTTTAGGTACTATACGTACTAGCTCTATGTATAAATCCAACATTATGTTTGTAACTCATCATCTATGTATGTACTTTTCCTGGATAAAAATTTGATTTTGAATTTTGTATGTACTTTTACCTAAATAAAACTTATTTATGTATTTATTTTGTTATTACAGTCTCTCTTTCAAACTGGTTGGCATACAAATTTTAATTAAATTACAGTAATTTAATTAATTTAGCATTCCCAATAATTAGGAAACCCGCCATAACCTGCATTAATTTAGCATTCCCAATAATTAGGAAACCAGCGATAGGGAATTTCATAAATGCACCTCACAATATAAACTGGGAATCTGAACTCAACAATACACAGGATATAAATTCATAATGGATATAAACTGCCAAAAGATTAAACAACACCTGATTCACAAGTGGCATACTTAAAGCAATTAACAAGAAACACGAATATGAAACAAAACATAGAATTGCCCTAATTACAAAAGAAGTTAAGAGATACTCATCAATGCTCACCAATATAATATGAAGAGCCAAAGCTTCCTTTTATGAGAATAGATTTAAAGAAGCAAAAGGAAATATGGAAATGAAAAAATCCACAAGGGCCGTGACGAGGATCGAACCTACTTCTGAGAACATCCCAGACACTGCCTTAATCGACTGAGCTACGACATGGATAAGGGCCTCATCACGGCCCTTGTGGATTTGTTCATTTGATGCATCATGCTATTGTGATTTCTGTGTGTAGTGAAATATGAAAAGTACATGGAACATCATCTCTAACCTCCTAGAGTCTAAACAATAATCACATAACAAGCAGATAAAACTCTCCAATGACGGTTACACACCTGCAACAGACAGATATTGCAACTGAATTCAATAGCTTCTTTTCATCAATTGGTACAAACCTTGCCAGAAAAATCCCAGAGACCCAGACACATGTTATTACAAATCTCACAGGCAGCTGTCCTAACTCTCTACTCCTTTTGCCAGTCAGCCAAAAAGACATTATATCCATAATTCAATCACTTAACACAAAAGCTGGGAACATTTTTGAAATACAATCTATGATATATATAAAAGTGCTGCCCCTGCTCTTGCACTACCCATAGCTCTGCTATTCATCAAATTTCTAGACCGTCATACTTTTCCTGATATCCTTAAGAAAGCAAGAGTGATGCCAGTTCATAAAGGAGACAAGACAGCTGACAAAAAATATTACAGACCAATATCAAATCTACCAATACTTTCAAAAAATATATGAACAAATTATTTATAAACAGCTCTATTTGTACTTTGTAAAACTCAACATACTACCGATTAAATCCACAACGACCGTGATGAGGGTTTGAACCTACGTCCAGGATGATCCCAGATGCGCATTAATCGACTGTGCCACATGGTAATAGGAACTGCAACCGGGTTTGCTAATGCTCACACACGGATCCCACAGTCTCTCCAAGACACAAACTGGAGTTTTACACAATTCTCCCAGGCCCTTGGGATCTGTCAACAAGCTGTTCTACCTCTTAAGAGGTAGACTATATTGCTCTGGACTATATAGATTCCTATCTCAGTGACAGACATGTACATGTAGTCATCAATAGCATAACCGTCCTTACTCTACTCACTTGAACAAAAGATTGCCACAGGGCAGCATCTTGGGACCTCTCCTATTTCTTATATATGTTCATCAATGACGTGCCAAATGTTTCTAGCATTCTTAAACCTATACTATTTGCAGACGATACTACCATTGTCTATTCTTACCCTACCCCCACACACTAAATAATATTGTCAACAGTGAATTAAAAAAGTCCACTCATGGATGTCAACCAATAAACTTACATTAAACATAGAAAAGACCATCCACAAGTTATTTGGTAGAAAGTAAGTAATTATCAAAAGAAGGCACCAAACCTTATTTTGTAGTAAACTATCAAATCAGATTCAACTTCAGGCAGCACTTTTATATATATCATAGATTGTATTTCAAAAATGTTCCCAGCTCTTGTGTTAAGTGATTGAATTACGGATATAATGTCAATGGGCTGACTGGCAAAAGGACAGATAATGTTAACATTACCCATAAAAATGATGGGAAGTTCTTTGGCCTATACATAGTCATGGAACTGAACTTTAGCACCCTTATACAACACACAGCTAAAAAAGTCTAAAAAATGGTCGGTATACTTTCTATTATCAGAAATTATATTCCTCAAGCCCATCATCACTCGGCAAAAATCTGCTATTAGAACAGTAACGAACCCTAGTCTTCAGACAACACACAGCCCCTCTATTTAAGTCCCTTAACATGCTAAACATACACTCAGTCCACACATTCTCATGTGCTATCTACATGTATAAAACCTGGTTTATAAAAAACCCTGGTTTCCTGGAAACCAGGTGTAAAACCTGGTTTCCTAAACGCTAATCTTGATCTGAAACTTTTCCTTGATATATGTAATAGAACCCAAAGCCACACCAGAGACAAACATCTCTTTGATATCCCCAGAGTCAGACTAAACTTGTGCAAACATTCCATGCAAATAAAATGGCCCAGTCTTTGGAACTCACTCCCTGATGAATTAAAAAATTGCCCAATCCATGCCCTGTTCAAAAGTAAAGGAAAAAAAAAGGACCTAATTTCATCCTCACAGTTTCCTACCTTGTGCTTCAAACTTAAACTGTACATCTGAAAGGGTACACTGCTAAAATGTACCCTTTCATCTTTAAGGACCTGCCTGAAATGGTATGCAAGCTAGTGGCTTTGCATGAATGTAAAAATACCAATGTTATGTAATGACACCAACCCATTGTACCTTCTTGCAAATAAATTATTATTATTTTTATTATTACCAGGACAAAAAGAGATTGCGGAACGCCAGGCAAAGCATCTTAACCGCTACACCACAGAAACTGTACATAACTGAACATTTTAGTTATATTTTATATATGGCAATGGAAATTTTGTTTGTTGTCAAAGTGAACACCAAGGAACTTCCCATCAACTCTGCTCATAATTTGGTATTGTTAAGTCTTAGACAATTTATCACAAGAGATATGGTCGAGACATGATGACCAAACCACACACCAGAAGATGAGGAGACGACCACATTTCGGTCCGTCCTGGACCATTATCAAATCAATTGTGATAATGGTCCAGGACGAACCGGGATGTTGTCGTCTCATCTTCTGGTGTGTGGTTTGGTCATCATAGTCTTAAGATTAACTTGATTGTTGAACTTCTTACCAAACAAAAATGTAAAACGCCTTGTCGATGTTAATGGAAAGTTTGTTAACAGTCAATTTAATGGACTTCATTTAGTTCAGTATGCACCATGTCATTTAGAATAAGTGGGTTAGCATGTGAGAAAACATGAAGATGTTTCTTCTTCATGTGATGAAGAGAAAATATGAAGGTATTTGGAAGATATATATGAGAAAAACGAGTGGACCAAGTATGCTACCCTTGCAGAATGCCAATGTTAATTGAGAAAGTGGGAGAAGTAGCAGCGTTCACTGAAATATACTGCTGACAGAGATAAGATTGCAAGTACTAAAGGGAGTGACCTCTAACTCCATAGTGTTGGAGTTTCAGAAGAAGGTTATTGTGGTTAACAGTGTCAAAACCCTTGCATAAGTCAACAAACAAACCTATGGGGAGCTCATTTTTGTTAAGTACTGCATGTAATAATTTAAGCATATTTATAAGAGCAGTGTTGGTGCTTTTATGGGTCTGAAGCCACACTGTATTATCACACGAGGATAATCTCAATAAATTCCTCTCCCAATGTGATCTATCTTAACAAACTGACCCTATTAGTACCTCAACTTAATTATCCCATTGTTACCAATAATGTAAGTCATTAATAAGAGTTAGCTAAGTTCTATAACATATTGTTACTGTACGTGGACAGTGACCTTGTATGTTAGGATAATTGTCATGTTAATAATATTATTAATAATAATTTATTCACAAACAAGTACAATGGGTTGGTGAGATTACATAAGATTGGTATTTTTACATTCTTGTAAGGTCACTAACACGCACAGTGTTTCCTGCAAGTTCTATAACATATAGTTACTGTGAGTGAACAGTTACTTTGTATATTGAGATAATTGTCAAGTAAGTTCTGTAACACTTCTAGTTACTGAGAGTGGACAGTGACCTTTTATGTTAAAACAATCATCCAGTTCTTTATAATATAATTAAAAGGTAATAGGTAAGAGCCAAGTATTACACCATATTCTATCTATAAATAATATGGGCCAATGATTACTCCTAAGCAAATAATAACTTCACATCATTCACATCCATCAACACAACACGAACCTAAACTGCCAATCAAAACAATAAACTATATTTTTTGGTTTGCATAGATGACAAATTACAAGCTGTGGTTTGGCCACAGGGTGGCAAAAACTGCAGCTCTTTGACCTTTAATATGCGGCTAGTAAAAAATTCTTGAGAATGTGAATATTCTATAAGTTTCTACCCGAATCCAGGGCAAGAAATGCATGACTATATAAAAAGTTCCGATACTTGTAGAACAAAGTTTGCATTCACAGTTAAAGGAGGTAAACATTTGTGTCTTGTTTGCCAAGTGCCATTCAGTCATTACAAAGCCAGGAACTTGAAATGCCAGAATGAACCTAATCACAAAAACTTTTCATATGATTATCCACCTAAATCAGACTTAAGGAAAAATAAATTAAATGAGTGAAAATCATCAATAAATTGCCAGCAGACACTGTTGACATTATTCAGTAAGGAAGCTGTGGCTCTCAAATGGTTCTCCTGCAGCTCTCAAACATATGAGGTTTATCATTTGCAGCTCTTACAGTAAGCAAGTTTGGCCACCCCTGCCATAAAGGCTACTCCTATACCTGGTAAAACAGGCCTATAATAATCATACATACCAATTATGCAATGATTAAATTTAGGCTTATATCTACAAATTAAAAATTATTACACTAATTTATAGTTAGAAATACTTATTAATCAAAGATATTGAGAATAATGAAAATATAGACAACTGATGTAAATACTAGCAGTAATTAAGCCTAGGCTAACTATATTCAATGACATACTCCAAAAAATATTATAAATTATAGTCAAGGTAATATACTATAAATGAAAAATGCCACTTTATAAAATGGGTTAATACAAGTGGCAGTCAGGCTAATAGTATTATTGTCAGATAACATAATATAATTGCCAGTATTCTAATATAATTGTGTCAGGATAATATTATTGTCATTCAGGATAATATATTTACCAGCAGGCTAATGTAACTGCCAGTGTCAGGCTAATATAATTGCCAGTCAAGTTAATGCAATTATCAGTCAGCATATATGTAATATAATTGCAAATCAGTATAATATTATTGAAGGTTAAGATAATATAATTGTCAGTCAGGCTATTATAATTGTCGGATTCAGGCTAATATAATTGCCGGAGTCATGTTCACATAATTCACAGTCAGGATAGTATAATTGATAGACAAGTTAATGTAATTATTAGTCTGGATACATATAATATACCTAGTAATTGCAAGTCTGATTAATACAATTGCCAGGCAAGATAATATAATTGCCAGTCAGGATAATATAATTGCCAGTCAGGATAATATAATTGCCAGTCAGGATAATATAACTGCTAAACATAAATATCTCAGCCTGGCAAATATTATTTAACAGCTGAGTAATATATATTACTATACATCGTTGGGCTCGAGTAATATATATTTCCAACTCAGAAAATTATAAATGCCAGTTAGGCTAATATGAGTACTCAACTAAGGTTAGTCTTTTATCAGAATCTATCTTAATGCACACAATAATACAAGGGTTAGATCACTATAACTACTGTAGATAGGCCAGACTACTAAAAAATCTGATACAAATATAAATGAAGAGGTTTAGCTGAAATAAATTCCAGCCTAATATATATTTGTTAATAATTTATATATCTCTGTCATTAAGCAAAATAACAAAAATTATTTTAATACCAGTATTTCATAAAAATAGTACAGTACAATAGTATATATATAAAACCACAGTTAAAAGTTAACAATCAACTAGAGTGCTTTTGGCTTGCTTTCAAGCCTTCAAATGTGGTGGCAGTGATGGCACTGCCAATGCCAGCACTGTGGCTGTGGAACATTGCCACGTTTCTTCTGTGGCAAAGAAGAAAATGGAATGGAAGCTATGAGGTACACAGATATCAACGAAGAAAATTGGTACCAGTTGTACAAACACGATCATGACAACAGAAAGGAAAACAGGGCAGGGGTTGGAGAGTGAGAAACAAGTTCACGTAAAGTAGCAACACCATGTTTGTGAATACAGGATATGGAATTGGGTAATCTAAAACAGTATAAAAATATATAATAAAATAATGGTTGCAGCTATAGAGAGAGCAAGATATTTTACTGATAAAGTTTACAATTTCTAACAATTTTAAAATTGGAAAAATGGTATTATAAGTTAATGAACTAATATGTGCTTTAATATACATTATACTTAAAATATTTTCTGATTTATCTCACACTCAAAATGTTTAACCTATCACCCAAATGCACCGTCTTGTGAGTTTTCATACTACAAAGATGACCGAATCTCTTAAAACTCTCGACATTCATGAAGGTTTATCATTCAAATGCACTAACATGTGTGCTTTTATACCTTTACATGACTTAAATAATCTGCCACATTTATCACACTCAAAAGGCCTTTCTTCTGTATGTACCAACATGTGATGTATTATAGATCCACGATCTCTAAACCTTCTACCACACTCATCACACTCAAAAGGTCTTTCACCCGAATGCACTAACATGTGAGTCTTCATACTTACAAGATGTCTGAACCTCTTCCCACACTCTGGACACTTATGAGGTTTTTCACCCGAATGCACTAACATGTGAGTCTTCATACTTACAAGATGACTGAACCTCTTCCCACACTCTGGACACTTATGAGGTTTTTCACCCGAATGCACTAACATGTGAGTCTTCATACTTCCAAGCTGACTGAACCTCTTCCCACACTCTGGACACTTATGAGGTTTTTCACCAGAATGCACTAACATGTGAGTCTTCATACTTCCAAGCTGACTGAACCTCTTCCCACACTCTGGACACTTATGAGGTTTTTCACCCGAATGCACTAACATGTGAGTCTTCATATGTCCAAGCTGACTGAACCTCTTCCCACACTCTGGACACTTATGAGGTTTTTCACCAGAATGCACTAACATGTGACGCTTCATACTTCCAAGCAGACTGAACTTCATCCCACACTCTGGACACTTATGAGGTTTTTCACCCGAATGCACTAACATGTGAGTCTTCATATGTCCAAGCTGACTGAACCTCTTCCCACACTCTGGACACTGGTGAGTCTTCATCTTCTTTATGATAGGTGCAGTTTGTGGGAAGGTTTTCTCCTCGGATGACTGCATGAGTGGTGATGCTGCGTGGTGATTGCTGCACGGTGTGGTGCTGAGTGGTGATGCTGCACGCCCCACCGTGACGCCTCACGGTGGGGCGTCAATGTTGAGGCTTAGGCAAGGCTTGAGTGTTGTTTCTTAGGCTGTTGTAGAGTTAGACTTGATGTGAGCACTTGAAGGTCAATGGTGGGCTTCTTCTTTATGATAGGTGCAGTTTGTAGGAAGGTTGTTGTGTTGATTTAGGGGCGACGACGATCGATGAAGATTGATGATTGATGAAGATTAAGCCACCCAAGAGGTGGCACGGGCATGAATAGCCCGTAAGTGGTGGCCCTTTCGAGCCATTACCAGTATCAAAAGATGATACTGGAGATCTGTGGAGGCGCAACTGCACCCTGCGTGACGGGAGATGTCTCCCGGACCAAGTGGTGACCAAATGGTGACGACGATCGTACGTGGGAAGGTTTTATGCTCATGTCTGGACACTCACCGTCCCGTGTTGTGATAATGGCGGCGACGCTCACTTAGGCGTTCCAGTGTTCTTTCTGATGCCATATTTTATTTTTCTACTTCTTACTATTGTTTGTAACTGGTTTTCTACATTTAACTCTTATGTTTTCCTGTTTATTTTTATTTAAAGAATATGCTTCCAATTCATTTATTAAAATACAATGGTACTCGTTTATATACTTTCTGAAGGAAACATTGCTCTCATGGTGAATGCACTACTTTGCATTCTTTTTATTTATTTTTTTCAATCAAATAAATCATCAATCAGTATATATGATTGGTAATAAACAAGTTGTAATAAATAGAATATAAGCAGATCCACAAAAAGTAGGCAAGATAATAAGCAAATACATTCATAAACAAATTTGCAATAGGGAAGGGATCCCCACCGGGGACTGGTCAAGTCGTATACTGCAATTTCGGATACCGGGCTAGAAACAACTTCGTTCACTGAGAAGTTTGTACATACAAACCATTCCGTTCGTATATGCGCTGGTTTGTGTTCGCTGTTGTTCTCATCTGAATAAATACATGGCACTTGTTCATATAATTAGCGCTTCTATTATTAGAATTATTTATCCATTATTAAAATAACAAGGTGCAAACCATACCCCCTTACAGTTGAAATCTATTTATTTATATACAAGAAGGTACATTGGGTTGCGAGAGTACATAACATATTTTTTTTTTTTTTTTTTTTTGAGATATATACAAGAGTTGTTACATTCTTGTACAGCCACTAGTACACGTAGCGTTTCGGGCAAGTCCTTAATCCTATGGTCCCTGGAATACGATCCCCTGCCGCGAAGAATCGTTTTTTCATCTAAGTACACATTTTACTGTTGCGTTAAACAGAGGCTACAGTTAAGGAATTGCGCCCAGTAAATCCTCCCCGGCGAGGATACGAACCCATGACATAGCGCTCGCGGAACGCCAGGCGAGTGTCTTACCACTACACCACGGAGACTGCTGTGATATATTAAGAGGTATATATTAAGAGGTACATTGATATATTAAGAGGTACATTGTAGCAAGATTTGAGATTAAAGGATTTAAGACTAACACGTTTAGAAACAAGGCGCACACGAAGGAGGCTCTTATTTGTTATGCACCCCATACTCAACCAGTAAGTAGTGGAGCAAAACATAGATTACATGGTCATAAAGTCTTAATCAGACCAATTCAATTTCTTTCTTTCTGATCAGGGGGAGAAAGATACTGGCAGTATGGGGCTTTAAATTTATTGAAGATTAAATTCTGCAGAACATGTAAATATATAAAGTTTCAAATATATATAGTAAGTAAATATATAAAGTTTATATTAAACACGGTTTATATTATAGACATAAACAAAGTTTATATTATATTAACTTAATATTGAACATGTAAATATATAAAGTTTCAATATATAAAGTAAGTAAATATATAAAGTTTATATTAAACACGGTTTATATTATAGACATATAAACAAAGTTTATATTATATTAACTTAATATTGAACATGTAAATATATAAAGTTTCAAATATATAAAGTAAGTAAATATATAAAGTTTATATTCAAATATATAAAGTAAATATATAAAGTAAGAATTAACAGTAACAATTCCAAGTCCGAGGACTAGATTTAACTTAAAAGGTACACCCGTAGTAAGTATGAGACCTTAGCCTATAGTGACATGGAAACTAATTCTGCAGAAACCTAAAGGTTAACTGGTACTAGAATTAAGGCCGAGTGCAAATGTGTAGTAATTATATAACACTAGGATATAACAGGCAGGACACAAAGAATAACTAATAAGTGAGAGACCACATAACACGTAATGTACCCGGCCAAGAGGCCGTAAAAGACCTAATGAATAAGGAGAAGGGGGGTGACTACAAGTAGGGCTTACTAGCACCTAGACTGGGCAAAGTATTAGCTGCGGACAGCGGGACACTTGGGGACCGGCGCTGCACCCCCACCGCAGGCCAGCGGCCGGACCCCCCCCCCCCCCGAAGGGCGAGTGCCAGCTGGCCGCGTGAGGCACTCAAAGTGGCAGAGCAACAACGTCCCGTCTGACGTAGGATGTGAGAGCACTACTCTTCCGCCTGCCGTCTGCCATTATTTCTGATGTGGCGAGCCCGTCCCGAGACAGCTGGGTGCGGGGCGTAGTCATCTGGAGGCAAGCCTAGCGCCGAGAGGGCAGCGCGTAGGATATCCTGGAGAAATCTCGCCTGGTGACAGGAGCGCTTGTAGGATCTGTGCTTGTAGGATCCGAAGAGTGTTGATTCCTGACCATGTAAGCGATACCTGGTCCAGTCGGAGCGTGCGTCGATTTTTTGTCGCGTAGCTCACCTCCCCCGGGCTGAAAGATATAAGGCAGTAAGGGTGGGCAGAAGCGGCATGCAGTGTTATCGTGACAGGCAAGAGCACAGACGAGAGGGAAACCCTAGCTGAATCAATACGGAGACGAAAAACGGGGGGAGGGAGCCCGGCAGCAGGAATTAAGAGAATCCTTAATTAACAATCCTGGATGAATAAAGAGTTTCCGAATAATTATACTGTAGCAATGAAGGGGGCTAACAATTCTAAGAATCTTCCAGCAAACGGAAGGGGGAAGTACCTTTGCTAAGAGCAAAGGTGGGGGAAAAGCCAGTAGGAGAACAGCAAGGAAGCACAAAGCAACTATAACAGGGGTAATACGAAACACTATAAATCTTGAATATAAACAATACATATACCAAGAACGGTTATATACAACTAAGCAACATATACATAAACAATAAAATGGAATAAGAACCAATTCTTAAAGCCAAATCTATAACATGCTTGTGTCCTAAGCGGATGTAGAATGTGAGCGGGGAACATTACCCTTGGTCTCTATCCCATCTCTGCCTCCAGACGGGTGATTGGGCTGGATAGAAGCCAAGGAGTCTGCCTTAAGTGGCCGCTGAGTGTAGTCTTGTGTTGTCAATGAGCGTCTGCGAGCCGCAGCTAAAACGCCGTGAACTTCGGCTACATCTTTTAGATCAGGAGCAAAGTGAAATCGACGGCAGGGAACTGCCATTCAGTAACTGTAATAAGGATAATAATAAGAATACAATGTCGTAAATAATCGTACAATGAAGAATATAATGTAATATCGCAAATAACCGATGACGGCAAGTGCCGCAGAATGGAAGAAATTAAGAAAGCAACGCCAAACCATAATAACAATTTATATTTTTAATAAAATAATACTGGAATGACAGTAACGATACGGAATAATAATACTACCATATAGCCCAGCAAATAAAGGGAAGATAATAGTATTAACGTAAGCCCTGGGCGGCTGCATCCCGGCACCGCTGCGTGCGTTGTAATGGTGATCAAAGGAGTATCCGGCTCGCGTTCTCTTCCTCGCCGCAGTAGGGTGAAGAGGGGGGGGGGGGTTTCCGGCTTGTCGTGGCTGCGAAAAAGGGGACAGAAGAAACCGGCGTTGTGCGCCAAGCGAGCAGAGCGCAGGGGAAGGAATAGCGGTTGGAGGTAAGGCCCCTAACCTAATGATAGATGAGGTAAAATTAAATAGAATACTATTACGTAGTAGGAAACAACAATGGCGAAGGAACAAGAAGAGTAAATAGCCCAGAAGGCCGGATGGCCAAAGAACGTTAGCGACCGTATGGCCAACAGCATGCTGGCTGCTGCTGGCCAACAACATGCTGTCTGCTGCTGGCCAACAACATGCTGGCCGTCATCATGCTAACTGACTGGCTTGAGCTTGCCGAAAGGAAGGCCGAATGGCCAGTTTTTGCATGACACCGTGCGCGAGGCCATGCTAAACTCGGTAGCATTCCAAATGTATCTTAATGTACGTCGATACGATGAAGAATGGGTGGTCAAATATAATGCGCAATATTTAGAATATGTAATGGGGGAAAACGAGTGTAATAGGACGAAATAACCGGAGGAAAAATTGTGGGGGGGGGGGACCCCGCCCGAATGCACTGCAACTAGCGTATCCTAGCTGAAATTAACTTAATGGCACAGAGGCAAAGCAATAGATTAATACAAATCCTAATTGAAAGTCCCTTAATATAAAAAATTGAACGTGAAACTTAAGCAAAGTGTAAATTGCGGGAAAAATTTTGTAATAAAACAAATCATAATTGCGAGTCCAACAATAACAAATTTAACAGATAAGCAGACGTAGGAGGAACCAAGGGGACGTTTCCCACAGGCGAGCCCGCACGGCTGGGGGGGGGGGGGGGCCGGAAATTGACAGGGCCGAAGAGAAGATAACGTCGCCGAGGCGCGCTGGACGGCACACAACCCGGTCTGAGAAAAGGACATAGGCCCAAAAGCGAGAGGCGACAATCGTAGAATGGGAAGGAAGAATGCGGAAGTAAGGGGGCGAGACAGAGTAAACAGGGAACCAGGGGGGGGGGGGGGGGGCAACCGATAAGCCGCGGCTCGCGCACCGCTTGCCATACCTAAACATACCTAGACAGGAAGGGGAGAAGCATAAAAGTAACCCAGCAAAAGACTAGTAATTAGTAACTCTGCAAATAGCACATCCTGGCTGACTTTACTTAATAATTTACTTAGTAACTCTGCAAATAGCACATCCTGGCTGACTTTACTTAATAATTTACTTAGTAAGTCTGCAAATAGCACGTCCTGGCTGACTTTACTTAATAATTTACTTAGGAACTCTGCAAATAGCACATCCTGGCTGACTTTACTTAATAATTTACTTAGGGACTCTGCAAATAGCACATCCTGGCTGACTCTACTTAATAATTACTTAGTAACTCTGCAAATAGCACATCCTGGCTGACTTTACTTAATAATTTAATTAGTAACTCTGCAAATAGCACATCCTGGCTGACTTTACTTAATGACGTAAGGCAAGGAAAAATGAACAAACATACTGAACACAGCAACGCAAAATTAAACATGCGACATGAGCAAAGCATCAACTGTCGGAGTAAATTAAGGTAGGCTGTTTGGGAAAAGGAATCCGTGGTAGTCTGAAAGCAGGAGGCATGTTAGTGCTGAAATGTAGAACGTAATTAAGAGGAAGGGCAAGGCATGTCGCGAGATGTCTGCAAGTACAAAATAAGAAACCTTCCATATAAAGTGTGTGAAAATCTTAATTTACATTGTCTTAGGAAGGCAAAGAACGGGATATCATTAAATATACGACGTTCCCGACGACGCTTCGACGCCGCCATCTGCTGGAGTGTACCGTGCCCCAGGCAACGTGGGGGCCACCCCCCTGTCCAGGTCACCTGAATAGGGGCAAGGCATGGCACGTGATATATGCAGGTACAAAATAAGGGTATACAATCGGCGTGCATATATAACCATTTTTACATTAAGAGAACGGAGGTGAAGCATAACATAAATATAACCAAATAAGTAACTTGAATAAACTGCAAGAGCCAAGCGTAAATACTGTAACCACTGAGGAAACTAAACTGCAATAGCTAAGCATAAACTACTGTAACTACCGATGAAACTAGGCAAAAATGCAGGGCCAGGAGACGTGAAGCTAAAATAAGGGCCCACGAATACTGCAAATAGCACATCCTGTCTGACTTTACTTAATAATTCTTAGGAACTCTGCAAATAGCACATCCAGGCTGACTTTACTTAATAATTTACTTAGTAACTCTGCAACTAGCACTGCCTGGCTGACTTTACTTAATAATTTACTTGGTAACTCTGCAAATAGCACATCCTGGCTGTCTTTACTTAATGACGTAATGCAGGGTAAAAGTGGGCAAGCATACTGAACACAGCAACGCAAAAATAAACATGCGACATGAGCAACGCATCAACTGTCGGAGTAAATTAAGGAGGCTGTTTGGGAAAGAGAGTCCGAGGTAACCTGAAACAGGAGGCATGTTAGCGCTGAAATGTAGAACATAATTATGAATAGGGCAAGGCATGGCACGTGGTATCTGCAAGTTCAAAATAAGGGTATACAATCGGCGTGGATATATAGCCATTTTACATTAAGAGAACGGAGGAGATGCATAACGTAAATATAACCAAATAAGCGACGTGAATAACTGCAAGAGCCAAGCGAAAGTACTGTAACTACTGAGGAAACTAGGCAAAATGCAGGGCCAGGGAACGTAAAGCAAATTAAGGGCCCGCAAATACTGCAAATAGCACCTCCTGGCTGACTTTATTTAATAAATTACTTATAACTCTGCAAATAGGACATCCTGGCTGACTTTACTTAATGACGTAAGACAAGGAAAAGTGAACAAGCATACTGTAACACAGCGAACGCGAAGATTTGAACGTGCGACATGCACAAGGCTACGAATGCCTGAGTAAAAAGTTAGGCTGGTGGCAAAATGAAACCGAGGTGATCTGAAAGCAGAGGCATGTCAGTGCTGAAATGTAGAACATAAATATAAATAAGGGCAAGGCATGTCGCGAGATGTCTGCTAGTACAAAATAAGAAACCTTCCATATAAAGTGTGAGAAAATCTTAATTTACAGTGTCTTAGGAAGGCAAAGAATGGGAATCATTAAATATACGACGTTCCCGACGACGCTTCGACGCCGCCATCTGCTGGAGGATACCGTGCCCCAGGCAACATGGGGGCCACCCCCCTGTCCAGGGCACGGCCCCTGGAACTGGACGCCGAGGACTTAACGGACATAACGAAGTCATCCTGGATTGCCGGCGGCAACGCCGAACCCAGGGCCTGTGGAGCGTACCGTTAGACGAAAACCTGCCGTCGTCGTCGAGCTGACCTCTGGGCCTTGCTCCAACGCCGGCGTCTCCCTCCGACGAAGAAGAACAACAGACGACATAGGCGGACGGGCAGGCGGACGAACGCTGAACTTACGACGTAGGAGGAATCCCTGCTACAACGGACGGGCAGGGCGCTTAAGACAAACACACCAGGCTACACTGGCCAGGCGGGAGCGCCTGGGAACCAACCTGCCGGCAACACCGGCCAGACGGAGGACATGGAGTAACGGTCCTGGCTACCCCCCAGGCAAGCAGGGCACGTGCCTGAGGGCCTGGACGGCGGAAAGCTTGAAATAACACACCGGCCAGACGTACGTCTGGGGACTACATGCCGGACTTACACCGGCCGACGGACGTCTGGGGACATCTTGATCGGCGCCACTCTGGGGAAGACTTACCTGGGGACTCCGGGACACCGAAGGGCCTGGGGCTAACACCCCGGGCAACACGGCCGGGCGAGACGTCCGAGGGCGACGTGCCTAGCAGAGAGCGCACCACACACGGCAAGGACCCCGTGGTCTACCAACCACGCGCTGCCACACGGCATGCTCAGGGCCTAGACGAAAAGGGGAGGGGGGGGGTGGGCCGCACACAGGCGCGGCCGTACGGGCGCAAGGCAGCCCGAGCCCCGACGTGGGAAGCCGTGGCGCAAAGCCACGTGGATTAGCACCCAAAAGAGAACAGGAAGGGCGGGACACAGCCCAACCGTGCGCGCCACGGAACGCCGTGCCACGTGGCAGCACGACCAGGCGTGTGCCCCGTAGCAGGCCCGGGCGGAGGGCCGGACCTGGCCACGAGTCGTCGCCAAGGACGACGCTTGTCCGCTCAGGGAGACCCGACCCCTGGGGACATCCCAGGGAAGCCGGCAGACCGGCAACAGGGAACACCCGAGGGAAAACAGGAAAGACGCAGAAGCACGCCCTGCCGGCCAGGCACGTGACGACCCGGCAAGGCATGCATGGGCCCCAAGGCGGGGCCCGCCATAGGGCCGCCCACGCCTGGCCACGTGTCGCCGCCGCCGAGAACATGCGCCCCGGGCGTAGGACCGAACCTGGCCACAATCCGTCGCCGACGGCGACACATGTCCTCGGACAAGGCGAAACCTGGCCCCCTGGGACACCCAGGGAACCCGGCGGGCCGGCGACAGGGAGCCCCAAAGGAAAGGCGGGAAGGACGCCGAGGCACGCCCAGACGACCAGACACGTGGTCGATGGCGGCGAGGGAAGGGCCCCAAGGCAGAGCACAAAGGGCGTAGGGCCCACCACGCCTGGCCACATGGCGACGCCGGCAAGGGCACGCCTGGCCGCCGACGGGGGCCCCGGGTAGGGCGCGCGCCTGGGCACGCCGCGCTGCGGGGCCCCTTGGACACGGACGGGCACGGCTGGACGGGGCCCCACGTGAGAGGAGACCGAACGCAGGCCACTAGGGACGCGGCCCGGGGCACGCCGACCCTAAGCCAGCCACGCGACCAGCACGGCACGGGGGCGCCCGGCACAGGCCCAAGGAGGGCGCCCCAGCTCTCCAGGAACTAACAGCAGAGAGCCCAAAGCACTAACTAAGGCGGCACACACGTTCCGCGAGGGGATGGCGCTTGGCACACGCCGCACTGGGGAGGACCTGACTAGAATTGAACAGAAAACCTCACCTTGGGTTTAAAAGTGTAGGGCAGGAGGGCCCTGCCGGAACAGTCTGGGGTGTCGAGGGCCCCAGGATGTCCGTGAGAGAGAGGTCAGGTACCGAGGCAGCTGGCGTGTTGTCCATCTCGTGCGAAGTCGGGCGGCCGGGGAGTGGTTGCGAGGGCAGCGGCGGGGGCAGGCGGAGTGAGGCAGAGCCCCTCTGTTTCCCCGTATTTATACAGCCCCAGACTGCCCGCGCAACGCCGCGGGACGCGCTGCGCAATTGTTTCTTTCTCCTCGATCAGAAACATCCCCGCTTGCGATCAAGCAGTGACCATTTTATTATGCACCCCATACCCATCCCGTGGGCGGTGGTGTAAAGGATTACAGAGGCACATAATCGGTTCAGGAACTGAACCCTCTAGTTCGTTTAGCTAAGCAAATAACAATTTTTGACGCTAGTTACAAAATTATTAATATTATATATACATGTACACACTCTCATACATACATGTACATATATATATACGTATACACATATACATACACATGCATACCTAATCACCTACACAAATACACACATCAATAATCTTTGTGTCACAAGTGATCAACAAGAGGCTCACAAGTCACTATACAAGGCACTTTACATCCATGGTGAGTCACACAGTTACTAGTCTTGCTGCACACCCACCCAACTGGGCGGCAGCTTTACAGTCATGTGCTGCACACCCACCCAACTGGGCGGCAGCTTTACAGTTCTGTGCTGCACACCCACCCAACTGGGCGGCCGCTTTACAGTCCTGTGCATGCATTACCTACAGTAAGCAAATTTTGGATACTTTGCTAAGATTTCGGGCAGCACATCATTATGAATGAAGTACTTACACATTTCTTGGACACTATTGATGGTGTTATCTCTAAATTCCGCGATTTTTTCACATTCCATTATATAATGATGCAAAGTATGCGAATAGTTCTGCTGACAGAGTTTACATTTAGTCAAATCTACATCAGCAGATGTTACAAACTCCCAGAGGTACTTGTAGCCGAGCCTAAGCCTAGCAGTGGTAACATCTAGAAGTCTGCTAACATTATTGGATGACCCATAGACGTGCGGTTCTTCCTGCATAATAGAATGATGATAGATGGAGTAACTGGTGTGAATTTCACTTTGCCTCAAGTCTCTGAAATTTAGTTGATGTTCCTGGGATATTGCTGCCCTCAGACTGCTCAAAGGCAGTCCAAGTTTGTAATCAATTCCCTCTTTACGAGCAAAAGTCTTGGGCAACTCATCAGTTCTCAGTGGCTATTTTTACATTATCATTTACAACTAACAACCAGTAAATTTAAGTTATAAATTTAATTTATATAAATTTAAAGTTAAATAACAACCAGTAAACAGACTGCTGTTTTCTAATTCTAGTTCAGGCACTTCCTGGGATAAAACGCGAACATTCCTTGAGGAACTGTGAGGTGCTTATCTGTTTTTCCTCGTAACGGTCCCAAAGCTTCCACAAATGTTCCTGTTTCTCTTTATTGCCCCTTGCGGCGACTGGACTTTAGCTTTTGATCAGAGACCAGTTGGTATTGCAAAGTTACCAGGGACACCTCATGGTACAGTAAGGGGATTAAAATATATAAAGCCAAGTTGTCCCTCACTGCCCTTTGATTCAGACGCTGGTGCCATCCTTCTACGTCATTGTTGGTCCTCACCAGTCGTCTAAATGCACACCAGTTCCCCAATTCCCACACACTGTTGCACAGCCACGTATTTTTTTATGTAATGAGTTAATTGTGTCGTTAAGGGTGGACTGCTAGCCGACTTTTCTAATTCAGCAAACGCCTTACAATTATGTAGTGCATACGTACCACATAAGTACGTGTGTGTTACACACGTACACACACACACACACACCTTGTCAAACACAAGACGAAGCTTGAAAAAGTTTAGTGGTATGCCAATAGGCTAGTCCCAGGACTAAGAGGCATGAGTTACAAGGACAGACTGCGAGAAATGCACCTCATGACACTGGAAGACAGAAGAGTAAGGGGAGACATGATCACTACCTACAAAATTCTCAGAGCAATTGATAGGGTACATAAAGATAAACTGTTTAACACGGGTGGTAGGCGAACAAGGGGACACAGGTGGAAACTTAGTACCCAAATGAGCCACTGGGATGTTAGAAAGAACTTTTTCAGTGTCAGAGTAGTTAATAGATGGAATGCATTAGGCAATGATGTGGTGGAGGCTGACTCCATACACAGTTTCAAATGCAGATATGATAGAGCCCAGTAGGCTCAGGAATCTGTACATCAGTTGATTGCCAGTTGAGAGGTGGGACCAAAGAGCCAGAGCTCAACCCCCGCAACCACAACTAGGTGAGTATACACACAAACACACACACGTATACACACACACACAGACACAAACATACACACACTAATGCCTCTATTCACCTTGCAATAAATAGGAACCTGAAAGTCAGGAAGCTGCTAAAGGCTGCATCTTGGGGATGTGTGAGTGTGTTAGATAAAAATATATGTTGTTTAGATATGATGGAGGAAAAGAGGCCGAGAGTCGGTACATTAGACAACCGACGCTTAGAAAGGCGGGGTCCAAGAGCTAACAGCTAAATCTTGGAAATAATAAATTAAAATATTTAATACACACACATACATATTTCACATGAATTTGGCTGAGGGCACACTGAGGGCTGATGGCCCCGTCGACGGGGGCAGGAAGTCGGCGGTTGATCAAAGGCCTCCCACATCCTCCACATACCTGAGGATTATTCCGGCTAAATTTTAAACGGAAGTAATGTCTTGGTATTTACGGCTTCAGCGGGTGGGTGGGTCCGTGGGTTTATTACACTATGAGTGAAAACAATCGCCTATTCTCTATTTTATATTGCCGCTTGTAGAGCTAGAAGCTGTTGCCTCTTGTGTGCGTTGCACAAGGGATAAATATCTGGTTTAACATCTTTCAATATTTCCAGTATTTTTAAAGGTATCGCTTAAATACCGAAGATACTGTTATTGGACACCGCTTAATTGACAATGTCTCAACAACGCAGGCTGAAGATGTGCGTGGCTCCTGCTATTGCAATGATGCTCATTTGCTTTTCAATGATGCGCCTTAATTGTCCCCTCTCTAACTTACCGTTCTAAATACCCCTTCTCCATCTCTCGCAAACATTCCCCCTCACACATCTCCCCCCTTTCCTTCTGTCCCCCTGTCCATCTTTGTCCCCCTGTCCCTCACTTTGTCCCCTTGCCCACATTTTCTGTCCTCTGTCCCCGATCCCTTTCCCCCTGTCCCCCTCTCTGTCCCCTTGTCCCCCCTTTCCATCTCTCTGTCCCCCTGTCCCTCTCTATCCCATTGTCCCTGTCTCTGTCCCCCTGTCTCTCTCTGTCCCCCTGTTCCTCTCTGTCCTCCTGTTCCTCTCTCTGTCCCCCTGTCACTCTCTGTCTCCCTGTCCATCTCTGTCCCCCTGTCCTTCTCTCTGTCCCCCTGTCCTTCTCTCTGTCCCCTGTACCTCTCTGTCCCCCTGCCCACTCTTTCTGTCCGCTGTCCTTCATCTGTCCCCCTCCCTTTCCTCCAGTCCCCCTATCCATCTCTGTCCCCTTGTCCCTGTCTCTGTTCCCCTGTCCCTATCTCTGCTCCCTCTCTCTGTCCCTCTGTCCGCCCTTTCTGTCCCCCTGTTCCTGTCCTTCTCTGTCCCTGTCTGTCCCTGTCCCTCCCTCTGTCCCCCTGCCCACTCTTTCTATCCCCTGTCTTTCCTCTGTCCCCTCTCTCTTGGTCTCCTGCCCCCCTCTCCTCCCTCTGTCCCCCTCTCTGACCCTGTCCCTCTGTCTCTGTCCCTCTGTTCCTGTCCCTCTGTCTCTGTCCCTGTCTCCCTCCCTGTCCCACTGCCCCCCCCTCTGTTCCCCCGTTCCTCCTCTGGCCCTGTCCCTCTGTCTCTGCCTCTCCTCGTTTCTGCCATTCTCTGTGTCAGCCTATGTCTCTGTCTCTTTCCTCGCTCTATCTCTGTCATTCTCTCACTGACTTTGCATATCCTTATCTATCCGTCTCTGTGTCTTAACAGTCTCTCCCTGACTCTGTCTATATTTCTGTCTCGGTCTTCATCTCTTTCTCTCTCCTTACATACATACATACATACATACATACATACATACATACATACATACATACATACATACATACATACATACATACATACATACATACATACATACATATATACATACATACATACATACATACATACATACATTTATTTAACACATGTGGTACACGCACAAGGGGACACAGGTGGAAGCTGAGTACCCAAATGAGCCACAGAGAGATTATAGAAAGAACTTTTCAGTGTCACAGTAGTTAATAAATGGAATGCATTAGGCAGTAATGTGGTGGAGGCTGAATCCATATACAGATTCAAATGTAGATATGACAGAGCCCAGTAGGCTCAGGAATCTGTACATCAGTTGATTGACGGTTGAGAGGCGGGACCAAAGAGCCAAAGTTCAATCCCCGCAACCACAACTAGGTTAGTACATACATACATAAGATATAAAACAGTGGAGGATTCCCAGGTAGAACAATCAACCACAATGCCCATTACCCCTTTACCCTGTTGTCCTTAACTACACAACTATACAAGAGTCATTAACACGTGTAATGGCTGATCCCCCATCACGATAGCATGAAGACCAATTGCCTGACCCGCAGTCCGCCTTGCTCCTCAAATAATTTTCGGGTTAACATGAAAACATCTCTCGAGTTTATCTCTCTAATGTTGTTTTCCCATCTTTCATTTTATCAGCTTAGTTCCTTTATTATGCCCCAATTACTCATCCATTGAGCGGTAGTTAAACTGAACCCAAATTTAAAAAAAGTTCCTTTTGCTAAGCAAGCTACAGTCTTGATAAAGTCAGATATATTGTTTGTTAACACATTTCTCAACAATGAACAGTCAGTTTTATCAAGCTAACATATCCTAACACATCGAGTGAGAGTATTAACTGGTCTAATTATTTTATTAGACCAGTATATATTATTAGATTATACTGGTATAATTATATATATATATAAATATATATATATATATATATATATATGTATATATATATATATATATATATATATATATATATATATATATATATATATATATATATATATATATATATTAGTATATTTTGGTAGCAGTCTTTCCTGTAGACATATATTATTAAATATGACCGAAAAAGTAAGATTAATAATTCTAACACGAATTTTCTCAATCTTTCGTACATTACGCTTCACTGTTGGAGGTAAATTAAAAATCAATTCTCCAAAATTCATTTTTATTTCTAGTCTGACGCGACACGGGCGCGTTTCGTAAAACTTATTACATTTTCAAAGACTTTAGTTCACAAATACACAACTGAACATACGTATCTCCGATTTTATATCTACATTTGAGTGAGGTGGGAGGGGTGATGTGGCATTAACACAAGACAGAACAAGAGGGGATATTAATAGGGTATTAAAAGTATCAACACAAGACAGAACACAAACAATGGGTATTGAATAGAAGTGTTTGTAGAAAGCCTATTGGTCCATATTTCTTGATGCTTCTATATTGGAGCGGAGTCTTGAGGTGGGTAGAATATAGTTGTGCAATAATTGGCTGTTGATTGCTGGTGTTGACTTCTTGATGTGTAGTGCCTCGCAAACGTCAAGCCGCCTGCTATCGCTGTATCTATCGATGATTTCTGTGTTGTTTACTAGGATTTCTCTGGCGATGGTTTGGTTGTGGGAAGAGATTATATGTTCCTTAATGGAGCCCTGTTGCTTATGCAACAGGGCATAAGCAACAGGGCTTATGAAGGGCTTGCAGAAGCAGGGAAAAAACGAGGAACATATTCATCTACAATCTTAACCCCACGACTCAAAGAAGCAGCGAAACAACTAAAAAATCTGAAAGACGTAACAATAAGAAAAGCCGACAAAACAGCAGCATATGTATTGATTCCTACCCATGAATACATGAACAAAATTAGCGACATCCTAAGTGACGACTCCAAATTTCAACGAATCACGAGGAACCCCGTAGAAGACCTTAAGCGGAAAGTAAACAAAACAATTACAGCAATCAACGCAAATAAAGGTAGTGTGCATTTCAATAAACTTCAAGGCGACTATGGCTTAGGATATGCCTACGGCAATGTTAAGACGCATAAACCAGGTAACCCACTACGCCCTATAATCAGCCAAATACCAACCCCAACTTATCACCTGGCAAAGAAACTCAATGAACTCCTAACTCCATACACTCCAAGTAAGTTTAGTCTACAATCATCAGCAGATTTCCTAGAATTGATCAAATCTACCCAGCCCGATGGAATCATCGCTTCCCTGGACGTTGAATCTCTTTTTACCAACGTCCCAGTCGACACAACCATAGGAATGATACTGGACAGAGTATACAGAGACGAGAGCACCCCCAAATTAGACATACTTGAGCCACACTTGAAAAGTCTTCTCGAAGCATGTACAAAGGAAGCCCCTTTCATCAGTCCACAAGGAGACATGTATTTACAAATAGACGGAGTAGCAATGGGCTCCCCCTTAGGAGTTTTATTTGCTAATTTTTATATGGGAACCATCGAAGATAGGGTCTTCAGTAGCAGACAAAAACCAACTGTATACTGCCGTTATGTAGATGACATATTCGTAATAGTAAAAGACTCAGATGAACTAATTGACCTAAAAAGACACCTAGAGAGAGAGTCAGTACTCCGATTTACACATGAAAATAGTGAAAATAACAGTCTGCCATTCTTGGATGTACTAATAACAAAAACAGGAACCTCTTTAAGCACCAACGTATATACCAAGCCCACCAACATAGGATTATGCCTGAACGGTAGAAGTGAGTGCCCCCAAAGATACAAAGCCAGTGTTCTCAATGCTTATATTCGTCGAGCGCTTACCCACTGCTCTGAATGGAGCAACGTGAGTAGAGAGTTTGAAAGAGTAACTCAGGTATTGGTGAACAACGGATATAGCAACGCGGAAATAAACGCTGCTATAAGAAGACACTTGGACCGTTGGTATAATTCAGAACCTAGAACAGAAACCACAACACCCCCAATAAAATTATATTACAAATCAACCATGCACAGTGAACATATAAAAGAGGAAAGAATAATGAAAGAAATAATCCGTAAAGGAGTAAAAAGCACTACTCCTAACCAAAACATAAACCTGATAATATTCTACAAAACCAAGAAGACTTCCGAACTCCTTATCAAAAACAGCCCGAAGCCGACGGAGAACCCTCTACAGCAGTCAAGCGTTGTATACATGTACACTTGCCCCCACGAAGGATGTAACCTTCAATGTAAGTACATAGGTATGACGTCGACCAAGCTGACGAGGCGTTTGACATGCCATCTTCAATCTGGTGCCCCTAGGAATCACATGAGACAAGCCCATGACATTACTCTAACAAGAGAAATGTTGAACAAGAATACTTGCATAATAGACAAAACCCAAGATTCAAGAAGATTACAAATTCTTGAGGCAATTCACATAAGAATAGAGCGACCTACCATGAACACCCAAATCACGGAACTATTTACTCTACCCACCATGAGAGTAAGGACAAGACAAGAACATATCGATGCCAACACAGAAGACAATGTCCAACATAACAGGCCAATTACACTGGATTAATCTTTGTGTTTAGATAGGAGATGCCTCGTATGGGCCAATACGCCTTCTGCAGCCCCTATGTTTATCCCTTATGTATCCCCCCATGTTTTTCACCTTCATTGTATTATCACCTGACCTAATGCGGGTATAAAATCAACTAGTATTGTAAGATCTATTCACTTGAGAATGAACCATGGAGGTTCGAAACGTCGTGCAAATTATACAAATAAGTGTAATACACTCTATAGTAAATCACTTCTTTTCTTCACCTTAAAAGTACGAAAATGAGTTTTGGAGAACTCCTATTCCAATTAAGCCCTGATGCTAAGAAAATAGTTAGAGGGATAGAAGCCCTAAACCAGAAAATAATAAATACAGAATATGCGGTCATATTCAATGAAATATATATATATATATATATATATATATATATATATATATATATATATATATATATATATATATATATATATATATATATATATATAAATATATATATATATATATATATATATATATATGTCGTACCAGAAAATAATAAATACAGAATATGCGGTCATATTCAATGAAATATATATATATATATATATATATATATATATATATATATATATATATATATATATATATATATATATATATATATATATATAAATATATATATATATATATATATATATATATATATATATGTCGTACCTAATAGCCAGAACGCACTTCTCAGCCTACTATTCAAGGCCCGATTTGCCTAATAAGCCAAGTTTTCATGAATTAATGTTTTTTCGTCTACCTAACCTACCTAACCTAACCTAACCTAGCTTTTTTTGGCTACCTAACCTAACCTTACCTATAAATATAGGTTAGGTTAGGTTAGGTAGGGTTGGTTAGGTTCGGTCATATATCTACGTTAATTTTAAGTCCAATAAAAAAAAATTGACCTCATACATAGAGAAAAGGGTTGCTTTATCATTTCATAAGAAAAAAATTATAGTAAATATATTAATTCAGGAAAACTTGGCTTATTAGGCAAATCAGGCCTTGAATAGTAGGCTGAGAAGTGAGTTCTGGCTACTAGGTACGACATATATATATATATATATATATATATATATATATATATATATATATATATATATATATATATATATATATATATGTCGTACCTAGTAGCCAGAACTCACTTCTATGCCTACTATTCAAGGTCCGATTTGCCTAATAAGCCAAGTTTTCATGAATTAATTGTTTTTCGTCTACCTAACCTACCTAACCTAACCTAACCTAACATTTTCGGCTACCTAACCTAACCTAACCTATAAAGATAGGTTAGGTTAGGTTAGGTAGGGTTGGTTAGGTTCGGTCATATATCTACGTTAATTTTAACTCCAATAAAAAAAAATTGACCTCATTCGTAATGTAATGGGTAGCTTTATCATTTCATAAGAAAAAAGTTAGAGAAAATATATTAATTCAGGAAAACTTGGCTTATTAGGCAAATCAGGCCTTGGACAGTAGGCCGAGAAGTGCGTTCTGGCTATTAGGTACGACATATATATATATATATATATATATATATAATTTGCCTAATAAGCCAAGTTTTCATGAATTAATGTTTTTTCGTCTACCTAACCTACCTAACCTAACCTAACCTAGCTTTTTTTGGCTACCTAACCTAACCTTACCTATAAATATAGGTTAGGTTAGGTTAGGTAGGGTTGGTTAGGTTCGGTCATATATCTACGTTAATTTTAACTCCAATAAAAAAAAATTGACCTCATACATAGAGAAAAGGGTTGCTTTATCATTTCATAAGAAAAAAATTATAGTAAATATATTAATTCAGGAAAACTTGGCTTATTAGGCAAATCGGGCCTTGAATAGTAGGCTGAGAAGTGAGTTCTGGCTACTAGGTACGACATATATATATATATATATATATATATATATATATATATATATATATATATATATATATATATATATATATATATATATATATATATATATATATATATATATATGTCGTACCTAGTAGCCAGAACGCACTTCTCAGCCAACTATGCAAGGCCCGATTTGCCTAATAAGCCTAGTTTTCATGAAATAATGTTTTTTCGACTACCTAACCTATCTAACCTAACCTAACCTAACTTTTTTGGCTACCTAACCTAACCTAACCTATAAAGATAGGTTAGGTTAGGTTAGGTAGGGTTGGTTAGGTTCGGTCATATAACTACGTTAATTTTAACTCCAATAAAAAAAAATTGACCTCATACATAATGAAATGGGTAGCTTTATCATTTCATAAGAAAAAAATTTGAGAAAATATATTAATTCGTGAAAACTTGGCTTATTAGGCAAATTGGGCCTTGCATAGTAGGCTGAGAAGTGAGTTCTGGCTACTAGGTACGACATATATATATATATATATATATATATATATATATATATATATATATGTCGTACCTAGTAGCCAGAACTCACTTCTCAGCCTACTATTCAAGGCCCGATTTGCCTAATAAGCCAAGTTTTCCTGAATTAATATATTTACTATAATTTTTTTCTTATGAAATGATAATGCAACCCTTTTCTCTATGTATGAGGTCAATTTTTTTTTATTGGAGTTAAAATTAACGTAGATATATGACCGAACCTAACCAACCCTACCTAACCTAACCTAACCTATATTTATAGGTAAGGTTAGGTTAGGTAGCCAAAAAAAGCTAGGTTAGGTTAGGTTAGGTAGGTTAGGTAGACGAAAAAACATTAATTCATGAAAACTTGGCTTATTAGGCAAATCGGGCCTTGAATAGTAGGCTGAGAAGTGCGTTCTGGCTATTAGGTACGACATATATATATATATATATATATATATATATATATATATATATATATATATATATATATATATATATATATATATATATATATGTTGTACCTAGTAGCCCGAACGTCGTACTCGGCTTGCTATGCAAGGCCCGATTTGCCTAACAAGCCAAGTTTTCCTGAATTAATATATTTTCTCTATTTTTTTCTTATGAAATGATAAAGCTAACCATTTCATTATGTATGAGGTCAATTTATTTTATTGGAGTTAAAATTAACGTAGATATATGACCGAACCTAACCAACCCTACCTAACCTAAACTATCTTTATAGGTTAGGTTAGGTTAGGTAGCCGAAAAAGTTAGGTGAGGTTAGGTTAGGTAGGTTCGGTAGTCGAAAAACAATTATTTCATGAAAACTTGGCTTATTAGGCAAATCGGGCCTTGCATAGTAGACTGAGAAGTGCGTTCTAGCTACTAGGTACGACATATATATATATATATATATATATATATATATATATATATATATATATATATATATATATATATATATATATATATATATATATGTCGTACCTAGTAGCCAGAACGCACTTTTCAGCCTACTATGCAAGGCCCGATTTGCCTAATAAGCCAAGTTTTCCTGAATTAATATATTTTCTCAAATTTTTTTCTTATGAAATGATAAAGCTACTCATTTCATTATGTACTGGTAAAAAAAAAATTATTGGAGTTAAAATTAACGTAGATATATGACCAAACCTAACCAACCCTACCTAACCTAACCTAACCTATCTTTATAGGTTAGGTTAGGTTAGGTAGCTGAAAAAGTTAGGTTAGGTTAGGTTAGGTAGGTTAGGTCGTCGAAAAACAATTAGTTCATGAAAACTTGCCTTAGTAGGCAAATCGGGCCTTGCATAGTAGGCTGAGAAGTGAGTTCTGGCTACTAGGTACGACATATATATATATATATATATATATATATATATATATATATGTCGTACCTAGTAGCCAGAACGCACTTCTCAGCCTACTATGCAAGGCCAGATTTGCCTATTAAGCCAAGTTTTCCTGAATTATTATATTTTCTCTAATTTTTTTCTTATGAAATGATAAAGCTACCCATTTCATTATGTATGAGGTCAATTTTGTTTTATTGGAGTTAAAATTAACGTAGATATATGACCGAACCTAACCAACCCTACCTAACCTATCCTAACCTATCTCTGTAGGTTAGGTTAGGTTAGGTAGCAGAAAAAGTTAGGTTAGGTTAGGTTAGGTAGGTTAGGTAGTCGAAAAACAATTAATTCATGAAAACTTGGCTTATTAGGCAAATCGGGCCCTGCATAGTAGGCTGAGAAGTGCGTTCTGGCTACTAGGTACGACATATATATATATATATATATATATATATATATATATATATGTCGTACCTAGTAGCCAGAACTCACTTCTCAGCCTACTATGCGAGGCCCGATTTGCCTAATAAGCCAAGTTTTCCTGAATGAATATATTTTCTCTAATTTTTTTCTTATGAAATGATAAAGCTACCCATTTCATTATGTATGAGGTCAATTTTTTTTTATTGGAGTTAAAATTAACGTAGATATATGACCGAACCTAATCAACCCTACCTAACCTAACCTAACCTATCTTTATAGGTTAGGTTTGGTTAGGTAGCCCAAAAAGGTAGGTTAGGTTAGGTTAGGTAGGTTAGGTAGTCAAAAAACAATTAATTCATGAAAACTTGGTTTATTAGGCAAATCGGGCCTTGCATAGTAGGCTGAGAAGTGCGTTCTGGCTACTAGGTACGACATATATATATATATATATATATATATGTCGTACCTAGTAGCCAGAACGCACTTCTATGCCTACTATGCAAGGCCCGATTTGCCTAATAAGCCAAGTTTTCATGAATTAATTGCTTTTCGACTACCTAACCTACCTAACCTAACCTAACCTAACTTTTTCGGCTACCTAACCTAACCTAACCTATAAAGATTGGTTAGGTTAGGTTAGGTAGGGTTGGTTAGGTTCGGTCATATATCTACTTTAATTTTAACTCCAATAAAAAAAAATTGACCTCAGACGTAATGAAATGGGTAGCTTTATCATTTCATAAGAAAAAAATTAGAGAAAGTATATTAATTCATGAAAACTTGGCTTATTAGGCAAATCGGGCCTTGCATAGTAGGCATAGAAGTACGTTCTGGCTACTAGGTACGACATATATATATATATATATATATATATATATATATATATATATATATATATATATATATATATATATATATATATATATATATATATATATATATAAATGTAAATATAAACTCGAAGATGTGCAAAGCTCTATTCAGTTTTAGTTGTGTGTTTGTAAACTAAAGTCTTTGAAAATGTAATAAGTTTTACGAAAACGCGCTCAAGTGTCGCGTCAGACTAGAAATAAAAATTCAATTTTGGAGAATTAATTTTTGAATTACCATCAACAGTGAAAAGAAATGTAAGAAAGATAGAGAAAATTCGTGTTAGAATTATTAATCTTACTTTTTCGGTCATATTTAATAATATATGCCTACAGGAAAGACTGCTACCAAAATATACTAATATATATATATATATATATATATATATATATATATATATATATATATATATATATATATATATATATATATATATATATATATATATATATATATATATTGCCTGTTCATTACAACTATTTAACACTGGGAAAGGATCAGGATAAGGATTTGGGATGTGATGGGGAGGAATGGTGCCAAACCACTTGGACGGCGGTCGGGGATTGAACGCCTAGGACTGCTACTGTGCATTTAAATTACTAACTTACCTGAGAGTCTATATCCCTACATGTCAATGTTTGTGTATACTGGTAATGTGAGGAACATACAGAAGATAAGGGTAGCTGAACACCACAAAATGCTGATGGACAACTTTATTAAAGTTGCATAATGAAATGTGTAAGTACTTCATTCATAATGATGTGCTGCCCGAAATCTTAGCGAAGTATCCAAAATTTGCTTACGGTAGATAATGCATGCACATGACTGTAAAACTGCCGCCCAGTTGGGTGGGTGTGGAGCACATGACTGTAAAGCTGCCGCCCAGTTGGGTGGGTGTGGAGCACATGACTGTAAAGCTGCCGCCCAGTTGGGTGGGTTTACAGCAAGACTAGTAACTGTGTGACTCACTAAAGATGTAAAGTGCCTTGTATAGTGACTGTTGTGAGCCTCTTGTTGATCACCTGTGACAAAGATTATTGATGTGTGTATTTGTGTAGGTGTTTACTAGTTGTGTTTTTACGGGGGTTGAGCTTTGCTCTTTCGGCCCGCCTCTCAACTGTCAATCAACTGTTTACTAACTACTTTTTTTTTCTTTTTTTTTCCCCACACCACACCACACACACACACACACACACCCCAGGAAGCAGCCCGTGACAGCTGACTAACTCCCAGGTACCTATTTACTGCTAGGTAACAGGGGCATTCAGGGTGAAAGAAACTTTGCCCATTTGTTTCTGCCTCGTGCGGGAATCGAACCCACGCCACAGAATTACGAATCCTGCACGCTATCCACCATGCTACGAGGCCCCTCTAATCACGGGGTGATTAGATATGTATGTGTATGTATATATGTATATGTATATATATATATATATATATATATATACATATATATATATGTATATATATATATATATATATATATATATATATACATATATATATATATATATATATATATATATATATATATATATATGTATATATATATATATATATATACATATACATTATATATATATATATATATATATATATATATATATATATATATACATATACATATATATATACATATATATATATATATATATATATATATATATATATATATATATATATATATATATATATATATATATATATGTACATGTATGTATGAGTGTGTGTACATTTGTATACAACATTAATAATTTTGTAACTAGCGTCAAACATTGTTATTTGCTTAGCTAAACGAACTAGAGGGTTCAGTTCCTGAACCGATTATGTGCCTCTGTAATCCATTACACCACCGCCCACGGGATGGGTATGGGGTGCATAATAAAGAAAGAAATGTGTGTTTGTGTGTGCGCGCCTTTGCGCGCGCTCACTATGTAAGTTTGTGACAACAAATTCATTCTCATATTGTTTAAGTAATTGTAAAATATATATTGAAATTGCATAATACGGTTATTGACATTCAATAATAGTAAGATAAATCAATGAGGACCAAATGGGAGACCAGTGATCAGATGAATATTACAGACTCAAGGGTAGCCTTCTCTTCTTGTATATAAATGAAAAAATAAATTCGTTTGTTTAATTCTAATGCTTGTAGGCGAGAACAGTTGTGAACGCCAGCTAGCGCACAAGTACATGAGCGCCCAAAACACTTTAACACAAAAGACATGTACAGACAGGCGAGTGGCTTCTGACTTCGTTTTTATTGATTAATATTACATATTAGGCGCTTACCTATAATAGTTATCATTTTATACATGTATAACTCTCACATAATAAATATAAAAGGAGTTTATCCAAAAACTGACAGAAGTGTTGTGTTTTGTGCGTTGTATCGTGTTTGTGGGCATTCAGGTGTGTTGTGTTTACGCTGGCGGGCGGCGTCCTTACCAACTCCGGATTATGTCTATTACATCACTAAACTTCATTTAATAACTATATGCCTGTTAAATAGAAGATTTTAATTGTTAATAGCATTATATTGTCGTTTTAATATGGAACACGTACACATATGCGAAACGTCGAAAGCTGGTTTCCGAAGTAGTAAAAATATTAGTGTGCGATGTTGTCAATGTACGGAGTGTCTTGTATCCAAACGGGGGACTATCCAAACTTTGAGGAACATTTAAGTGATAAGTTTACATTTATTCAGTAAAAAATGGCAAATATACCTCAGTTTCCTGCATTTGATCCTGACTGTGACCAGACAAACCTGTCACAGAGGTGGATCAAATGGCTTAAAAGGTTTGAAAATTTGTTGATAGTTTCTGACATCAAAAGTGCTGAAAGAAAGCGTGCCTTTCTACTTCATTATGCAGGTGATAGAGTTTGTGACATCTTTGACACACTGAAAGACACTGGTGGTGCCAAAGATTATGACACTGCCAAAGCCAAACTAACAGAGCATTTCAAACCAAGACAAAATACTGCCATGGAAATTATGCATTTCAGGAGAGCAAAACAACTCTCTAATGAAACCGTTGATCAATACCACACACGTCTGCAGGGTTTAGCAGCCCATTGTGAGTTTGCTGATGTTGACAAAAAAATCAAACAGCAAATAATTAAAACATGCACATCTACACGTCTTCGTCGAAGAGCTCTAGAACTTGTTGATGATGACAGTTCTCTTACCAAGATACTGGATATTGCTCGTCGAATGGAAGATGCTGCACGTGATGCTCGTGTCATGGAGTGCAGTGCCAATAACGGTTCTGCCACTGTTACTAACAGTGATGAGGTACGTAAGGTTCAGGGAGGACATCGTAATCAAAGAAGTTATCATGCCAAACCTAACAGTAAATTGAGCCGAGAGCCACATCACAACTGGGGTCATGGAACAAGACTCAAGCAGTCACAACGACCCACATCAGAGGGTGTCAACAACAAATGTTACAATTGTGGAGGAGACTACCCACACCAAGACAATGTTTGTCCTGCTCAAGGTAAGAAGTGCTATGAGTGTGGAAAACTAGGTCATTTTGGTGCTATGTGTAGTTCCGCACTCAAGAAACCACAGTCTATGAATAAAAGCACTGTACGAGGATCAGGTCATAGGGGTCGAGGTGGTAAACACAATATTGCACCTCACATCCAGAATGTTAATAATGTACAAGACAACATTTCATTACAACCAGTCTCAGATGACAGTGAATGTGATTATACTTATGGAGTACAATCAGTCACAGAATGGAATGATCTTCCAAACAACCCAGAGACATGTGTATACATTGCTGGTATTTGTCTCAAAGTTCTCATTGACACTGGATCAAACATTGACACCATTGCTGAGTGCCACTATAAAAAAATTAAAGAACAGTTCCCAAAGCTTGAGAACTATAATGGCAAAGTCACTGCCTATGCTTCAAAGGTAGCCTTGCCAGTGATTGGAACTTTCACTGCAGAGATTAAGTCAAAGAATGCAATGCTCATTACTACATTCCATGTTGTTAGGAATGCAAAGGAGTCTTTACTCAGTTACAAGACTTCAACCAAATTGGGGCTACTTCAGCTTTCTAATGCTGTAGCAGTGGAATCTGCAAACAATGTTGATGGTATTGTTGCTGAATTTTCTGATCGATTTAAATCCATAGGTTGTTATACTGATAGCAAAGTACATCTGCATATCAACCCAGATGTAATTCCAGTTGCCCAACCACATCGCCGACAACCATTCCATACTCGCAAGAAAGTCGATGCCGAACTGGATAGGCTGATCGACCTAGATATCATTGAACCAGTAACAGGCCCAACACCATGGGTAAGCCCAATTGTCACTCCACCAAAGCCAAAGAATCCAGATGAGATACGCATTTGTGTGGACATGCGTGTTCCCAACAAGGCAATAATGCGTGAACGCCATCCTACACCCACTGTAGATGATATGATCTACCGCTTGAATGGTGCAACTGTATTTAGCAAGTTAGATTTAAACAAGGGCTATCATCAGCTTGAACTTGATGATGAGAGTCGATTCATCACAACGTTTACGACACATCGAGGTCTGTATAGGTACAAGCGCCTGAGTTTTGGTATTAACAGTGCTGCCGAGGTATTCCAGCACATCATCAGCCAGGTATTGCAAGATATACCTAATGCTGACAACATTCTGATGACATCATTGTTTATGGCCGTACCCAAGCAGAACACGACAAAGCTCTTCGTGCAACATTGCAACGCTTACGAGAAAAGAATCTGACGTTAAGCCGAGCAAAGTGTGAGTTCAATCAACGTAAAATTGAATTCTTTGGACATGTACTTAGTGACAAAGGACTGTCTCCAGATCCTAAGAAAGTTGCAGATATCAAGAATGCTGCACCTCCTTCAACGTCCACTGAAGTACATAGTTTTCTGGGAATGGCAAACTACTGTTCTCGCTTCATTCCAGATTTTGCTACCATTACGAAGCCTCTACGTGAGCTCTTGAAGAAAAATGCATCATGGTACTGGAGCGATATCGAGCAAAATGCATTTGATGCTGTGAAAGATGCACTAGTAGAGAATGCGACTGCTACAAACTTTGATCCATCAATGGACATTGAGTTAACGGTGGATGCTAGTCCTGTTGGTTTAGGTGCTGTTTTAGCCCAACACAAACCTGGTCAACCAGATTCCAGAGTAGTAATTGCCTACGCCAGCCGTTCTCTCACAGATGTTGAGCAACGATACAGTCAGACAGAGAAGGAAGCTCTTGCTCTTGTATGGGGCTGTGAACACTTCAATGTGTATCTGCTTGGTGCGCCCTTCACCACGATAGTCACTGACCACAAACCGTTGGAGACCATCTTCAATAATCCAAAGTCCAAACCACCAGCTCGCATTGAGAGATGGGCTCTTCGTCTGCAACCATACAACTTTACGGTGAAATACAAGCCGGGTGCAGGCAATCCCGCTGATTACATCAGTCGACATCCTGCCAACAGTTTCACCATCACCAAGCATCAGCAAGTTGCCGAGGAATATGTACACTCTGTAATCTGTGATGCAGTCCCTAAGGCTCTCACTCTTGATGAAATCCGTACTGCAACCCTAGAGGACCCAACTCTGCAAGCAACAGTGGATGCATTGACTAAGAAAAAGTTTCCACGCATCCCACCCTCAGGAGTTGACCAAGATGCATTCAAAGCACTTGAACGCATCCAGACAGAATTAAGTGTTACGCAACAACGCAACACCGTGCTGCGAGGTACTCGTATCGTCATTCCAGCTGTTCTCCAGCAACGTGCTCTGAAGCTTGCACATCAAGGACACCAAGGTCTTGTTAGGACCAAACAGCTGCTACGAGAAAAGGTGTGGTTTCCTGGCATTGATTGTCAAGCAAAGGCTATGCATGATGCTTGTGTCCCTTGCCAAGCTGCAGTGGATACTTCAAGACCAACACCTCTACAACCTTCACCACTACCTGCTGCACCATGGACGGAAGTATCAATGGACTTCTGCGGACCGCTACCAACTGGAGAGTACTTGATGGTAGTCATTGATGATCACTCACGTTATCCAGAAGTATCCACTTCCACATCTGCAAAGGCTGTCATCCCGAAACTCGACAAGATCTTTTCAAACTTTGGCATTCCTGAAGTTGTCAAAACGGACAATGGACCGCCATTCAATGGACAAGACTTCGTCAACTTTGCTGAGCATATTGGATTCAAACACCGCCGTGTGATGCCACTACATCCTCAAGCAAATGGAGAAGTTCAGAGATTCATGCAACCTCTCATGAAAGCGGTACGCTGTGCTCATGCCGAAGGACGATCCTGGAAACAAGCTATGTATGCTTTTCTCAGGAACTACCATGCAACACCACATGGAACACACGGCAAGTCGCCTGGTGAACTTTTATTTGGACGTCCTATGAGGATCGCACTACCCGTCATGCCAGCCGAGGTAACGGATAAACGTCTCGCTCAGAAGGATGCACTAGGCAAGGGCAAAATGAAAATTGCTCATGATCAGCGTGCAAAGGAACAATTCATAAAGGTTGGAGATACTGTTCTCGTTGAAAAGAAAAAAAGAGGGAAAGCTAGATATGCCGTATGATACAAAGCCATATAAAGTGATTAGTGTAAAAGGAACTATGGTAACAGCTAGTAATAGAGATCATAGTATAACACGTAATATGGCCTATTTCAAAGTGATTCCAACTAGTGTAGAAAATGATGAAATGCAAAGTCGTGCAAAAGAAAAAGAAAAAATGAGTTATAACTCGATAAACAATTCATCAAGGGATGTTATTGTATTTGGAGACTCTCGTCCTAAACGTCATGTTAAACGCCCTACACGATTTGATGATTAATTGTGTTCCTATGTAATGCAAAGTATTTACTTGTTATGCTGAACTAAATTTAATATTGTTTGAATAATGCAGATCTCTCATTCAATATTTTGTAACTTTGTATTACAGTTTCTTTCATGTTTGTTTAACATTGCATATGTATTTTTAATATTGGAATCCTTTGTGGTAAAGATTAATAATAATAATAATAATAATAATAATAATAATAATAATAATAATAATAATAATAATAATAATAATTTTTATTTAGGCAAGGTACATACATAAAGAGATTTTACAAAGTTCGTTGGGTTAATAGATAGGGCTAGTACATACAATGCCTAAAGCCACTATTACGCAAAGCGTTTCGGGCAGGAAAAACATTAATGACTAAAGCTTAAAACTAATGGGTAAAAAGAATAAAATGTGTTGAGAACAAATAAAAATAGAGGTAAAAGAGGGGGAACATGGCTGAAAAAGCAGCACAAATACAATTACAAATTATTACAGAAAATTACTTTTAAACAGCGTTGTTTTGAAAAAAAAAAAACATACATGGGTTGACAACAGAGGGGTAAGGTAGGTTACAGGGAATTTATTAGGTAGTGCTTCGTTTTTATCTTAAGCTGGTTGAGAGAGGTACTGTCTTTAACATGGTTGGGAAGATCATTCCACATTCTGGGTCCCTTGATTTGAAGAGCATTTCTAGTATGATTAAGTCGTACTCTAGGAATATCAAAACTGTATTTATTTCTGGTGTGGTGCTCATGGGTTCTGTTACAACCTTCAATGAATCTTTTGAGGTCAGGATTGGCATTTCAGTTCAGCGTTTTATATATGTATAATACACATGAGAGAATGTGCAATGACTTAATATCTAACATATTCAGAGATTTGAGTAGGGGTACCGAGTGATGTCTGGGGCTAGAGTTGGATATTGTCCTAATAGCAGCTTTGTGTTGAGTAATTAGAGGACGTAAATGATTTTGGGTAGTAGAACCCCAAGCACAAATGCCATAGTTGAGATATGGATAGATGAGGGAGTAATAGAGAGTCACCAGGGCAGGGCGGGGTACATAATATCTGATCTTAGAAAGAATGCCAACAGTTTTTGAAACTTTTTTTGATATATTTAGAATGTGTCCCTGGAAATCCAGCTTGTGGACGATGAGAACGCCAAGGAATTTGCCATCTAATTTGTTACAAATTTGGGTATTGTTTATTTTGAGATTTATATGATTAGAGGATTTATTGCCAAACAGAATATAAAACGTTTTGTTTTGGGTGAGTTTGTTGGCAGTTAGCCAAAGATGGACTTTCTCTAGCTCAGTATTTACTGTGGCATTTAGAGCAAGGGGGTCAGGACTGGAGTAAATGAAGGTTGTGTCATCAGCAAATAGAATTGGTTTGAGGTGTTGGGAGGCATTTGGAAGGTCATTAATGTAGATGAGAAAGAGGAGAGGGCCAAGTATGCTGCCCTGAGGAACACCAATGTTGATGGGTAGGGTGGGAGAAATTGTATAATTCACAGAAACATACTGGAGCCTGTCAGTAAGATAAGATTTGAGGTATTGCAGGGAGTGTCCTATGACTCCATAATGATGTAATTTAAGAAGAAGGTTCTGGTGGTTGACAGTGTCAAAAGCCTTACGCAGGTCCACAAATAACCTAACAGGGAACTCCTTTTTATCAAGAGCTGCGTGAATCAAGTTAATCATACAAATAAGTGCATCATACTAATTAAGTTGTTTAAATTCTTTGTGTGCTTAATTAATGTTAAATGTATGCAATATCTCTTGATATGTTAATAACTTACTTTGTGTCAATAACTTAGCTTTGTGCTACAAGCATGGTAGACATCCTGCAGTCATTCTTTTAAAGAAAAGGAGGGATGTCATGTTCACAGAAAATGGTACCATCCGTTTTCTATGTGTGGCGGAGCAGACGCCAGAGAAGGTAAACAGAGCGTACAGGACGCCCGCCAAGCTTGGTAGCTACTAGTCATGTATCAGTTTAACTATTAAAGTCAGTAACCAAGCGATGGCTTTACATATTCTATTTATTTACATATATTCTAAAAACAGCGAGAGTAACGCCTGTCCACAAATGTGGTGATCTCACAGATGTTAACAACTACAGACCTATATCAATCCTGCCAAACTTGTCAAAAAATTTTGAAAAACTAATCTATAAGCAGCTTTACTCATATCTAGCCAAACTCAATATACTTAGCCCTTGCCAATATAGCTTCAGGCCCAAAAACAGCACTAACGATGCACTTATTAGTATGCTTAACTCGATTCATACAGCTCTTGATAAAAATGAGTTCCCTGTTGGGTTATTTGTGTACCTGCGTAAAGCTTTCGATACTGTCAACCACCAAAACCTTCTTCTTAAATTACATCATTATGGAGTCAGAGGACACTCCCTACAATACCTCAAATCCTACCTTACTGACAGGCTTCAATATGTTTCTGTGAATAATACAATTTCTCCCACCCTACCCATCAAAATTGGTGTTCCCCAGGGCAGCATACTTGGCCCTCTCCTCTTTCTCATCTACATTAATGACCTTCCAAATGCCTCCCAACACCTCAAACCAATTCTATTTGCTGACGACACAACCTTCATTTACTCCAGTCCTGATCCCCTTGCTCTAAATGCCACAGTAAATACTGAGCTAAATAAAGTCCATCTGTGGCTAACTGCCAACAAACTCACCCTTAACATTGACAAAACTTTCTATATTCTGTTTGGCAATAAATCCTCTAATCAAATAAATCTCAAAATAAACAATACCCAAATTTGTAACAAATTAGATGGCAAATTCCTTGGCATTCTTAAGTGACCACAAGCTGAATTTCCAGGGACACATTCTAAACATATCAAAAAAAGTTTCAAAAACTGTGGGCATTCTTTCTAAGATCAGATATTATGAACCACGCCCTGCCCTGGACTCTCTATTACTCCCTTATCTATCCATATCTCAACTATGGTATTTGTGCTTGGGGCTCTACTACCCAAAATCACTTACGTCCTCTAATTACTCAACACAAAGCTGCTATTAGGACAATATCCAATTCTGGCCCCAGACATCACTCGGTACCCCTACTCAAATCTCTGAATATGTTAGACATTATGTCACTGCACATTCTCTCATGTGTATTATACATATATAAAACGCTAAACTATAATGCCAATCCTGATCTCAAAAGCTTCATAGAAGGTTGTAACAGAACCCATGAGCACCACACCAGAAATAAATACAGTTTTGATATTCCTAGAGTACGACTTAATCAAACCAGAAATGCTTTACAAATCAAGGGGCCCAGAATGTGGAATGACCTTCCCAACCATGTTAAAGACTGTACCTCTCTCAACCAGTTTAAGTTAAAAACGAAGCTATACCTAATAAATTCCCTGTAACCTACCTTACCCCTCTGTTGTCAACCCATGTATGTTTTTTGTTTTTCAAATCAACACTGTTTGAATGTAATTTTCTGTAATAATTTGTAATTGTATTTGTGCTGCTTTTTCAACAATGTTCCCCCCTCTTTTACCTCTATTTTTATTTGTACTCAACACATTTTATTCTTTTTACCCATTAGTTTTAAGCTTTAGTCATTAGTGTTTTTTCCTGCCCGAAATGCTTTGCGTAATAGTGGCTTTAGGCATTTGTTACGACCCTGGGTTCTCCAGTGGAAACCAGAGGTCAAAATTGAGCTATTAAACTTTCTGGTAGTACAGTTGAGTGCATCACTAGCGGCAATTGTTTGTATCTTCCCTGCCAGACGTAAGACTATTATTGTTTCTCAAAGAGCATTTAAAGACTGAGCTGGGGGTTGATTATTAAATAATAACATAGGCACCAACTTTGCTTACTAATACTTTCTAATCATTTGTAAAGTAACAATACGTTGCATAGGGGAAGATCTTTAATGTGCTTAGCTGCACGATCAATTAGGCTCCTTCCGGCACCACGACATGGGAGGCCTAGCTGGTCGCTAGGAGGTTCTTCTCTGGCTGGCGTTCGTGCGGACGAGACCTACTCTGTGGCTACACCCCTAATCTCCTCCCTTCTCCCCTTACTTATTTCCCTTACCCTAAGTTCCTGTACCATTAAGTTAAGTATTGTATGATTTCTAAGTGTACCTACTCTGGTAGTAACAATTGGTGAGACCTGGGGGTAGTAGTTGCCAGTGTTTTGGGTAACCCTAAGTGTTGTGTTTTGTATTAGGGTACCACATGGTCTCACTACCCAAAGCTGCATCCAGCTTCAGTGCTTATCCAGTAGTACTTTACCCTAGCTTGTTATTAGTGTAAACCTTGTATCCTGCCTATGTGGACCAAGGCTTTTAACGTAAGATAGTGTGGTCAAGTTATTATTATTATTGTTATTGGTGTGAGTGTATATGGGGGGTTGTTAAGGGGTTAATAAATAAGTACATGAATTACAGAGTATCCCTTCTTCCTGTGTGGGAGCGCATTGATCAACCCTTAGACTAACATATATGGTCTAGTAGCAAGTTATTACTACTGTGGATAGTTTATTTTGGGGGCCGGGCCTTTTAGCTCTCCCATATTTGATACTCTTGTCTTCTAACTACCCTTACCCCTTAATAGTACCAGTCCCCCATAGAAGCCCCACACACAATTATTTATAATAGCATTGTATGTACTAGCTCTATCTATAAAGCCAACAAACTTTGTAAAATCTCTTTATGTATGTACCTTTACCTAAATAAAAATTATTATTATTATTATTACATCAACCCTACAACCAAGACTTCCTCAATAACACACAAACACCACAGTGCCAAGTGTGTAGGTTCACACCCTCCTCATGGTGTGGTGGTCTAGCTTGGCAGTACCAAGTGTGTAGGGTCACACCCTCCTCATGGTGTGGTGGTCTAGCTTGGTAGTACCAAGTGTGTAGGTTCACACCCTCCTCATGGTGTGGTGGTCTAGCTTGGCAGTACCAAGTGTGTAGGGTCACACCCTCCTCATGGTGTGGTGGTCTAGCTTGGCAGTACCAAGTGTGTAGGGTCACACCCTCCTCATGGTGTGGTGGTCTAGCTTGGTAGTACCAAGTGTGCAGGTTCACACCCTCCTCATGGTGTGGTGGTCTAGCTTGGCAGTACCAAGTGTGCAGGTTCACACCCTACTCTTTCCTTTTTAGAATTTTACATTATTATATTATTTTTATAATTATTTACAAGTGTAATTTTGACAAAGTAAATTTTAAGTTCGATCATTTTTGTTTTGTTTTTGCCAAAACTCGAATGATAAATTGTCCAAGAACTAAACTTTATTAAGCTCCAGTGTAGTGCTGCAAGCTAAGGTAACAATGTTGAATTGAGGTCCAGTGTAGTGCAGCAAGCTAAGGTAATTATGAGGAGTTGACGTAAAGTGTAGTGCAGCAAGCTAAGTTAATTATGAGGAGTTGAGGTCCAGTGTAGTGCAGCAAGCTAAGTTAATTATGAGGAGTTGAGGTCCAGTGTAGTGCAGCAAGCTAAGGTAATTATGAGGAGTTGAGGTCCAGTGTAGTGCAGCAAGCTAAGGTAATTATGAGGAGTTGAGGTCCAGTGTAGTGCAGCAAGCTAAGTTAATTATGAGGAGTTGAGGTCCAGTGTAGTGCAGCAAGCTAAGGTAATTATGAGAAATTGAGGTTCAGTGTAGTGCAGCAAACAGCAGCAGAGGGTGTAATAGTAGAAACAACAGTAGCCGGATCAGCATGAGAAGTAGCAGTTGGTAACAGGGTTGTTGATTTGTGGAACCAATTACCACGAAACGTAGTGGAGGTGGGGTCCCTCGATTGTTTCAAGCGTGGGTTGGACATGTATGAGTGGGATTGGGTGGTTATAAATAGGAGCTGCCACGTATGGGCCAATAGGCCTTCTGCAGCTACCTTTGTTCTTATGTTCTTAAATTGCAGGAGGAACAGCAGTAACAGGATCAGCATGAGAAGTAGCAGTAGAAATAGCAGGAGGAACAGCAGTAGCTGGATCAGCATGAGAAATAGCAGGAGGAACAGCAGTAGCTGGATCAGCATGATAAGTAACAGTAGAAATAGCAGGAGGAACAGCAGTAGCTGGATCAGCATGATAAGTAACAGTAGAAATAGCAGGAGGAACAGCAGTAGCTGGATCAGCATGATAAGTAACAGTAGAAATAGCAGGAGGAACAGCAGTAGCTGGATCAGCATGATAAGTAACAGTAGAAATAGCAGGAGGAACAGCAGTAGCTGGATCAGCATGATAAATAACAGTAGAAATAGCAGGAGGAACAGCAGTAACAGGATCAGCATGAGAAATAGCAGTAGAAATAGCAGGAGGAACAGCAGTAGCTGGATCAGCATGATAAGTAACAGTAGAAATAGCAGGAGGAACAGCAGTAGCTGGATCAGCATGATAAGTAACAGTAGAAATAGCAGGAGGAACAGCAGTAGCTGGATCAGCATGATAAGTAACAGTAGAAATAGCAGGAGGAACAGCAGTAGCTGGATCAGCATGATAAGTAACAGTAGAAATAGCAGGAGGAACAGCAGTAGCTGGATCAGCATGATAAGTAGCAGTAGAAATAGCAGGAGGAACAGCAGTAGCTGGATCAGCATGATAAGTAACAGTAGAAATAGCAGGAGGAACAGCAGTAGCTGAATCAGCATGATAAGTAACAGTAGAAATAGCAGGAGGAACAGCAGTAGCTGAATCAGCATGATAAGTAACAGTAGAAATAGCAGGAGGAACAGCAGTAGCTGGATCAGCATGATAAGTAGCAGTAGAAATAGCAGGAGGAACAGCAGTAGCTGGATCAGCATGATAAGTAGCAGTAGAAATAGCAGGAGGAACAGCAGTAGCTGGATCAGCATGATAAGTAGCAGTAGAAATAGCAGGAGGAACAGCAGTAGCTGGATCAGCATGATAAGTAGCAGTAGAAATAGCAGGAGGAACAGCAGTAGCTGGATCAGCATGAGAAGTAGCAGTAGAAATAGCAGGAGAAACAGCAGTATAAATAGCAGGAGGAACAGCAGTAGTAATAGCAGGAGGAACAGCAGTAGCTGGATCAGCATGTGAAGTAGCAGTAGAAATAGCAGGAGGAACAGCAGTAGCTGGATCAGCATGTGAAGTAGCAGTAGAAATAGCAGGAGGAACAGCAGTAGCTGGATCAGCATGAGAAGTAGCAGTAGAAATAGCAGGAGGAACAGCAGTAGCTGGATCAGCATGAGAAGTAGCAGTAGAAATAGCAGGAGGAACAGCAGTAGCTGGATCAGCATGTGAAGTAGCAGTAGAAATAGCAGGAGGAACAGCAGTAGCTGGATCAGCATGAGAAGTAGCAGTAGAAATAGCAGGAGGAACAGCAGTAGCTGGATCAGCATGAGAAGTAGCAGTAGAAATAGCAGGAGGAACAGCAGTAGCTGGATCAGCATGATAAGTAACAGTAGAAATAGCAGGAAGAACAGCAGTAGCTGGATCAGCATGATAAGTAACAGTAGAAATAGCAGGAGGAACAGCAGTAGCTGGATCAGCATGATAAGTAGCAGTAGAAATAGCAGGAGGAACAGCAGTAGCTGGATCAGCATGAGAAGTAGCAGTAGAAATAGCAGGAGGAACAGCAGTAGCTGGATCAGCATGATAAGTAACAGTAGAAATAGCAGGAGGAACAGCAGTAGCTGGATCAGCATGATAAGTAGCAGTAGAAATAGCAGGAGGAACAGCAGTAGCTGGATCAGCATGAGAAGTAGCAGTAGAAATAGCAGGAGGAACAGCAGTAGCTGGATCAGCATGATAAATAACAGTAGAAATAGCAGGAGGAACAGCAGTAGCTGGATCAGCATGATAAGTAGCAGTAGAAATAGCAGGAGGAACAGCAGTAGCTGGATCAGCATGATAAGTAACAGTAGAAATAGCAGGAGGAACAGCAGTAGCTGGATCAGCATGTGAAGTAGCAGTAGAAATAGCAGGAGGAACAGCAGTAGCTGGATCAGCATGTGAAGTAGCAGGTGGAACCGAAGCCGGGGAAATTTTGTTTTCAAGGATGCCGTGAGTAGTAAGAAAGGAGTGTAACATCATTTTCAGGACATCAATAAATTAAAAACTCTAAATATTTAAATTTGTATTCAAAATAATGTGTGTACAAGAACATATGAGTAATATACAATTGTGGGGACAGGAGTTACACAAACTCATGAAGCCATTATTACGTAAAGCGTTTCCCACAAAACTTGCAATAATTTAGAAGAAAATTTAATTAAAGGTGTGACGGGGTAAGCACTTAATACTAAAAGGGAAGTAAGCTAACAAAAATGAATAATTTTAAGAAAACACAAATGAATATAATAAAAGGTGATACTTAATAATGACTGGTATAGACTATTACATTAATGAGTCGGTAGTTCTAGCAACAGTACAGTACTTTATTTACATTAATAACACAATGGAAATACTAAGGTGTAATTTAGAAAAGAAACTGGACTTTTTCTCTTAACATTTTCTTGGAACTTAACAGAAATATAGTATAAGTTATGGTTAATGAGGGCAACACTAAAAATAAACAAGGATCATAAGGGAAAGGAGATTTCCTTTATTCAAGGAGACAAGAATAAACAAAGGACATGAATAAACACTTTATCAAAGAAATGCAAGAATTAGATGACACATGATGAAGAAAGGACATAAATTGTAATAAATAAAAATATATTAGAGTAACTATTAGATTAACTATATTAGAGTATATTATGATTAGAGTAACAAATCTATTATTAGGAAAAATGTGAGTGAAATTAGTTACATGGTATTGATTATATGATATTAATTATATAATATTAAGTAAATATTTCTTAGTCTACATTATCTTTCATATACACACACACATTTTTTCTCATCTACATTAATGACGTTCCAAATACCTCTCAACATCTCAAACCAATTTTATTTGATAATGACACACTCTTCATTTTCTCCAGTCCTAACCCTCTTATTTTGAATGATTCAGTGAATATTGAACTAAATAAAGTTCATCTTTGGCTAACTGCTAACAAACTCATCTTTAACGTTGACCTATATTTTGTTTGGTAATAAATCCTCAGATCAAATTAATCTAAGAATTAACAATATCCAAATTAGTAACACAATAGATGGTAATAAAATTCGATCCTTGGTGTTCTGATTGATAACAAGCTGAATTTTCAGGGACACATTTAAAATATAGCTAAAAAAGTTTCAAAAACAGTTGGCATTCTCTCTAAAATCAGATACTATGTACCTCGCCTTGACCTGATGACGCTCTATTACTCTCTCATCTATCCTTATCTCAATTATGGTATCTGCTTGGGGGTTCTACTACCCAAAATCATCTACGTCTGCTAATTACTCAACACAAATCTATTGGAATAATAACAAACCCTGGCCCCCAGACTGCATTCGACCCGCTTACTTAAATCTTTGAATATGTAAGATAATAAGTCACTGCACATCTTCTCAAGTGTACTCTATATATTTAAAACCCTGAACTGTAATGCCAATCCTGACCTTAAACGCTTCCCAGAAGGTTGTAACAGAACCCATGGGCACCACATCAAAAACAAATCTTGTTTCTTGTGTGGTTTCAAGATCCAGGGGGGTCTGGTAGCAAAGTAGACAGCGCGCAGGACTCGTAATTCTGTGGCCCGGGTTCGATTCCCGGACCAGGCAGAACCAAATGGGGAAAGTTTCTTTCACCCTGATGCCCCTGTTATCTAGCAGTAAATTAGGTACCTTGGAGTTAGACAGCTGTTACAGAGTTGCTTCCTGGGGTGTTTGTGTGTGTGGGGGAAAAAATAATTTAGTAGTTAGTTACAGTTGATTGATTGACAGTTGTGAGGCGAGCCGAAAGAGCAGAGCTCAACCCCCGCAAGAACAACTAGGTGAATAAGTACCTATTTGATACTCCAAGAGTGCGACTGAACCAAACTAGAAATTCTCTGCAAATCAAGAGATCCAGAATGTGGAATGAGCTTCCCAGTCATTTCAAAGGCTGTACCTCTCTCAACCAGCTTAAGAGAAAAACCAAGTGCTACCTAATAAACTCCATGTAACCTACCATACCCCCTAAATGTCAACCTATGTTTTGCTTTTTATTAACAATATTGATTATTGACCAACTAGTTTAACTGCTGATATCTGCCATATATAAACTTGAAGAAAATTGTAGCCTTCTGTTTATTTAGTTAAAATTACTTCTGCTGTTCTGTTTCAATTTCTGCTGTTCCATCCATCATACAATTTTTGTCATTCTTGATTTTCATTTTTCAATTCACGCTTTTGATCTCAATTAGTTTTAAGGTTTTAGTCTAGGTGTTTTTCCTTCATCTTGCCCGAAACGCTGTGCGTATTAGTGGCTTTAGGCATAGTATGTACTACCTGTAGATAAACTAGAAATCCACAATTCTGTTTGTAACTCATCTTGAATGTTTGCCCAAAATGCTATGTGTATTAGTGGCTTTAGGTACTATATGTACTAGCTCTATGTATAAATCCAACATTATGTTTGTAACTCTTCATCTATGTATGTATTTTTCCTGAATAAAAATTTGATTTTGAATTTTGTATGTACTTTTACCTAAATAAAACTTATTTATGTATTTATTTTGTTATTACAGTCTCTCTTTCAAACTGGTTGGGAGGCATACAAATTTTAATTAAATTACAATAATTTAATTAATTTAGCATTCCCAATAATTAGGAAACCCGCCATAACCTGCATTAATTTACCATTCCCAATAATTAGGAAACCCGCCATAACCTGCATTAATTTAGCATTCCCAATAATTAGGAAACCAGCGGTAGGGAATTTCATAAATGCACCTCACAATATAAACTGGGAATCTGAACTCAACAATACACAGGATATAAATTCATAATGGATATAAACTGCCAAAAGATTAAACAACACCTGATTCACAAGTGGCATACTTAAAGCAATTAACAAGAAACACGAATATGAAACAAAACAGAATTGCCCTAATTACAAAAGAAGTTAAGAGATACTCATCAATGCTCACCAATATAATATGAAGAGCCAAAGCTTCCTTTTATGAGAATAGATTTAAAGAAGCAAAAGGAAATATGGAAATGAAAAAATCCACAAGGGCCGTGACGAGGATCGAACTTACTTCTGAGAACATCCCGGACACTGCCTTAATCGACTGAGCTACGACATGGATAAGGGCCTCATCACGGGCCTTGTGGATTTGTTCATTTGATGCATCATGGTATTGTGATTTCTGTGTGTAGTGAAATATGAAAAGTACATGGAACATCATCTCTAACCTCCTAGAGTCTAAACAATAATCACATAACAAGCAGATAAAACTCTCCAATGATGGTTATACACCTGCAACAGACAGATATTGCAACTGAATTCAATAGCTTCTTTTCATCAATTGGTACAAACCTTGCCAGAAAAATCCCAGAGACCCAGACACATGTTATTACAAATCTCACAGGCAGCTGTCCTAACTCTCTACTCCTTTTGCCAGTCAGCCCAAAAGACATTATATCCATAATTCAATCACTTAACACAAAAGCTGGGAACATTTTTGAAATACAATCTATGATATATATAAAAGTGCTGCCCCCTGCTCTTGCACTACCCATAGCTCTGCTATTCATCAAATTTCTAGAGCGTCATACTTTTCCTGATATCCTTAAGAAAGCAAGAGTGATGCCAGTTCATAAAGGAGACAAGACAGCTGACAAAAAATATTACAGACCAATATCAAATCTACCAATACTTTCAAAAAATATATGAAAAAATTATTTATAAACAGCTCTATTTGTACTTTGTAAAACTCAACATACTACTGATTAAATCCACAACGACCGTGATGAGGGTTTGAACCTACGTCCAGGATGATCCCAGATGCGCATTAATCGACTGCGCCACGACATGGTAATAGGAACTGCAACCGGGTTTGCTAATGCTCACACACGGATCCCACAGTCTCTCCGAGACACAAACTGCAGTTTTACACAATTCTCCCATGCACTTGGGATCTGTCAACAAGCTGTTCTACCTCTTAAGAGGTAGACTATATTGCTCTGGACTATATAGATTCCTATCTCAGTGACAGACATGTACATGTGGTCATCAATAGCATAACCGTCCTTACTCTACTCACTTGAACAAAAGATTGCCACAGGGCAGCATCTTGGGACCTCTCCTATTTCTTATATATGTACATCAGTGATGTGCCAAATGTTTCTAGCATTCTTAAACCTATACTATTTGCAGACGATACTACCATTGTCTATTCTTACCCTACCCCCACACACTAAATAATATTGTCAACAGTGCATTAAAAAAGTCCACTCATGGATGTCAACCAATAAACTTACATTAGACATAGAAAAGACCATCCACAAGTTATTTGGTAGAAAGTAAGTAATTATCAAAAGAAGGCACCAAACCTTATTTTGTAGTAAACTATCAAATCAGATTCAATTTCAGGCAGCACTTTTATATATATCATAGATTGTATTTCAAAAATGTTCCCAGCTTTTGTGTTAAGTGATTGAATTATGGATATAATGTCTTTTGGGCTGACTGGCAAAAGGACAGATAATGTTAACATTACCCATAAAAATGATGGGAAGTTCTTTGGCCTATACATAGTCATGGGACTGAACTTTAGCACCCTTATACAACACACAGCTAAAAAAGTCTAAAAAATGGTCGGTATTATCACAAATTATATTCCTCAAGCCCATCATCACTCGGCAAAAATCTGCTATCAGAACAGTAACGAACCCTAGTCTTCAGACAACACAAAGCCCCTCTATTTAAGTCCCTTAACATGCTAAACATACACTCAGTCCAAACATTCTCATGTGCTATCTACATGTATAAAACCTGGTTTATAAAAAACCCTGGTTTCCTGGAAACCAGGTGTAAAACCTGGTTTCCTAAACGCTAATCTTGATCTGAAACTTTTCCTTGATATATGTAATAGAACCCAAAGCCACACCAGAAACAAACATCTCTTTGATATCCCCAGAGTCAGACTAAACTTGTGCAAACATTCCATGCAAATAAAATGGCCCAGTCTTTGGAACTCACTCCCTGATGAATTAAAAAATTGCCCAATCCATGCCCTGTTCAAAAGTAAAGGAAAAAAAGGACCTAATTTCATCCTCACAGTTTCCTACCTTGTGCTTCAAACTTAAACTGCACATCTGAAAGGGTACACTGCTAAAATGTACCCTTTCATTTTTAAGGACCTGCCTGAAATGGTATGCAAGCTAGTGGCTTTGCATGAATGTAAAAATACCAATGTTATGTAATGACACCAACCCATTGTACCTTCTTGCAAATAAATTATTATTATTTTTATTATTACCCAGGACAAAGTGATTGCGGAGCGCCAGGCAAAGCATCTTAACCGCTACACCACGGAAACTGTACATAACTGAACTTTTTAGTTATATTTTATATATGGCAATGGAAATTTTGTTTGTTGTCAAAGTGAACACCAAGGAACTTCCCATCAACTCTGCTCATAATTTGGTATTGTTAAGTCTTAGACAATGAATCACAACAGATATGGTCGAGACATGATGACCAAACCACACACCAGAAGATCAGGAGACGACGACATTTCGATCCGTCCTGGACCATTATCAAATCGATTGTGATAATGGTCCAGGACGAATCGGGATGTTGTCGTCTCATCTTCTGGTGTGTGGTTTTGTCATCATAGTCTTAAGATTAACTTGATTGTTGAACTTCTTACCAAACAAAAATGTAAAACGCCTTGTCGATGTTAATGGAAAGTTTGTTAACAGTCAATTTAATGGACTTCATTTAGTTCAGTATGCACCGTGTCATTTAGAATAAGTGGGTTAGCATGTGAGAAAACATAAAGATGTTTCTTCTTCATGTGATGAAGAGAAAATATGAAGGTATTTGGAAGATATATATGAGAAAAACGAGTGGACCAAGTATGCTACCCTTGCAGAATGCCCATGTTAATTGAGAAAGTGGGAGAAGTAGCAGCGTTCACTGAAATATACTGCTGACAGAGAAAAGATTGCAAGTACTAAAGGGAGTGACCTCTAACTCCATAGTGTTGGAGTTTCAGAAGAAGGTTATTGTGGTTAACAGTGTCAAAACCCTTGCATAAGTCAACAAACAAACCTATGGGGAGCTCATTTTTGTTAAGTACTGCATGTAATAATTTAAGCATATTTATAAGAGCAGTGTTGGTGCTTTTCTGGGTCTGAAGCCACACTGTATTATCACACGAGGATAACCTCAATAAATTCCTCTCCCAATGTGGATCTATCTGAACAAACTGACCCTATTAGTACCTCAACTTAATTATCCCATTGTTACCAATAATGTAAGTCATTAATAGGAGTTAGCTAAGTTCTATAACATATTGTTACTGTACGTGGACAGTGACCTTGTATGTTAGGATAATTGTCATGTTAATAATATTATTAATAATAATTTATTCACAAACAAGTACAATGGGTTGGTGAGATTACATAAGATTGGTATTTTTACATTCTTGTAAGGTCACTAACACGCACAGTGTTTCCTGCAAGTTCTATAACATATAGTTACTGTGAGTGAACAGTTACTTTGTATATTGAGATAATTGTCAAGTAAGTTCTGTAACACTTCTAGTTACTGAGAGTGGACAGTGACCTTTTATGTTAAAACAATCGTCCAGTTCTTTATAATATAATTAAAAGGTAATAGGTAAGAGCCAAGTATTACACCATATTCTATCTATAAATAATATGGGCCAATGATTGCTCCTAAGCAAATAATAACTTCACATCATTCACATCCATCAACACAACACGAACCTAAACTGCTAATCAAAACAATAAACTACTGTATATTTTTTGGTTTGCATAGATGACAAATTACAAGCTGTGGTTTGGCCACAGGGTGGCAAAAACTGCAGCTCTTTGACCTTTAATATGCGGCTAGTAAAAAATTCTTGAGAATGTGAATATTCTATAAGTTTCTACCCGAATCCAGGGCAAGAAATGCATGACTATATAAAAAGTTCCGATACTTGTGGAACAAAGTTTGCATTCACAGTTAAAGGAGGTAAACATTTGTGTCTTGTTTGCCAAGTGCCATTCAGTCATTACAAAGCCAGGAACTTGAAACGCCAGAATGAACCTAATCACAAAAACTTTTCATATGATTATCCACCTAAATCAGACTTAAGGAAAAATAAATTAAATGAGTGAAAATCATTAATAAATTGCCAGCAGACACTGTTGACATTATTCAGTAAGGAAGCTATGGCTCTCAAATGGTTCTCCTGCAGCTCTCAAACATATGAGGTTTATCATTTGCAGCTCTTACAGTAAGCAAGTTTGGCCACCCCTGCCATAAAGGCTACTCCTATACCTGGTAAAACAGGCCTATAATAATCATACATACCAATTATGCAATGATTAAATTTAGGCTTATATCTACAAATTAAAAATCATTACACTAATTTATAGTTAGAAATACTTATTAATCAAAGATATTGAGAATAATGGAAATATAGACAACTGATGTAAATACTAGCAGTAATTAAGCCTAGGCTAACTATATTCAATGACATACTCCAAAAAATATTATAAATTATAGTCATGGTAATATACTATAAATGAAAAATGCCACTTTATAAAATGGGTTAATACAAGTGGCAGAGTCAGGCGAATAGTATTATTGTCAGATAACATAATATAATTGCCAGTATTCTAATATAATTGTGTCAGGATAATATTATTGTCATTCAGGATAATATATTTACCAGCACGCTAATGTAACTGCCAGTGTCAGGCTAATATAATTGCCAGTCAAACTCATTTAATTGAGTCAGGATAATATAATTGCCAGTCAAGTTAATGCAATTATCAGTCAGCATATATGTAATATAATTGCAAATCAGTATAATATTATTGAAGGTTAATATAATATAATTCTCAGTCAGGCTATTATAATTGTCGGATTCAGGCTAATATAATTGCTGGAGTCATGCTCACATAATTCACAGTCAGGATAGAATAATTGATGGACAAGTTAATGTAATTATTAGTCTGGATACATATAATATACCTAGTAATTGCAAGTCTGTTAATACAATTGCCAGGCAAGATAATATAATTGCCAAAGTCAGGATAATATAATTGCCAGTCAGGATAATATAACTGCTAAACATAAATATCTCAGCCTGGCAAATATTATTTAACAGCTGAGTAATATATATTACTATACATCGTTGGGCTCGAGTAATATATACAGTGGTACCTCGCATAACGAATTTAATCCGTTCCATGTTCGTCATGTGAAACGGACGTCATACAAAACGAGTGTCCCCCCATGTAACCAGTGTGATGCACTGTGTTTACTGTGAAATTCCCCCAGAGTGCATGACATCAAATGTTCCCCAAAATATCATTTTTCTTTGCAAAATGATAAATTACCGTCCCTGAACATGTCTATGTAAAAATAATTACCAAATTCCACTTACTTTGACTGTGAGGGCGTGGACAAGGTGTGCTGTGACGTCATCAGGGGCTGGTCGCCCGTGTGTGAAGCTCCCAGACACGGTCGCGCAGGCCATTCAAGCACCGCGTGTTGCCACAAATATATTTTCAAATATTTTTTCTATGCATTTCCAATGCGGTTTTATTTGTTTCTTTTATCGTATATGATGCATATTTGTGACCTTTACAATATGTATACAGTAGAATGTTCATAATTTTCCATGGAACTGTGATACATGTGTCAGTAATGTGTCCACAATAAATGTTTATTGTCACAATATTACATGGTAAAAATTCACTAAAATTACAATATGTACAGTTTCACATACTATTTACACAGTAACACACTGTATTCAACCCGTTCTCGCAAATTCGTAAAGTCAATATTGACTTATTAACTACGTGCATAGGTGATATACTAAACATAATAGATACCCTTAAAAAGATTCATAGAAAACACCGACCTTTCCTAACCTTGTTAGTATCTTAAGATAAGCATCTTATTGCTTCGTAATTACAATTATTACTTAACTTATACCTATTATAGGTTAAGTAATAATTGTAATTACGAAGCAATAAGATGCTTATCTTAAGATACTAACAAGGTTAGGTAAGGTCGGTGTTTTCTATGAATCTTTTTAAGGGTATCTATTATGTTAAGTATGTCACCTATGCACATATTTAATAAGTCAATATTGACTTATTAAATTTGCGAGAACGGGTTGCTGTATTACACACTCTACTTTGGAGGTGCGTAATAGTCAACGAAGTAGTCTATGGTACACAGCACGACTTTGCTCTCCTTGCACCAGCTACAGATAGATTTTCATTTCCTGTTTCATCGTTCTGTGTGCTTGCAAATAACGCACTCGTGTGCACCCTTGGCTTCAGTACTTGTAGGTGGTATGTAGCCAAGCTTGTAAAGCATAAGGTAGTATTGAAACAATTATAGGAAAAGCTCAATTTGTTAGGTAGTCTTGAAAAGATTGCTTTGTAAGGTCCCACACAGGAAGAGATTCAGCTAGCCTCAAAGAGTGTCCATCAGTCAGGAAGAGATTCAGCTAGCCTCAAAGAGTGTCCATCAGTCAGGAAGAGATTCAGCTAGCCTCAAAGAGTGTCCATCAGTCAGGAAGAGATTCAGCTAGCCTCAAAGAGTGTCCATCAGTCAGGAAGAGATTCAGCTAGCCTCAAAGAGTGTCCATCAGTCAGGAAGAGATTCAGCTAGCCTCAAAGAGTGTCCATCAGTCAGGAAGAGATTCAGGTATTCTTGAAAATATCAATGAACAACACTACCATGGAAGCCGCTAACACTTCATCTATGCTACTTGTATCAGATGCATCATCACTGAACGCAGAAAACGATTCATCTATATAAATTCGAGATGGCAAGGGTGGGGCTCAGAGCTACACCTGGATACGCTCGCTGTATCATCCTCATAGGTGCTGTATCACTGGCATCCGACCGTTGTGTTAAGCCCTTATTGCGCCTAGCTTCACCAATGTTATGACCCTTATGTTCTTCAAACAATAGGGTCTGAATTGCACCTATGCAATTCAGCATAGGTGCAACAACAGTCTTTCAACACCGTGTGGGACAGGTGTTTGAGAGCCAGAGGCGCGTGTGCCACAAATGGTTGCTCACGCAGTACTAACCCAGCCAGCAGCCCTTGTCTTTCATATTCGTTATAGCAAAAGGTTCATTCATTGTTTGTTGGCTAGGCTGCTCCATTATCACAATCTTTCTTTGTTTCAAATGTGTTCCATTTGTTTTGTATTTGTCACTTACGTCTCAATAATGGAGCAGCCTACCCGAAAAACACTGAAGGAACCTTTATGGCATTTGTCCATTTTTCAAATTGTTTCAACAGTTCTTTTATTTTTCGCTTTTTTTTTTATTTAAGAAACATGGAGCAGCCTACCTGCCGACCACCGAACGAACCTTTTGCTATAAGACAGATGAAAAATAAATATTGAACACATTTGAAGAAAGGAAAATGTCATAATGGTTTATTCAGTGTATGTAAGGTAGGCTTCTCCATTATTGAGACGTAAATGATAAATACAAAACAAATGGAACACATTTGAAACAAAGAAAGATTGTTATAATGGAGCAGCCTACCTGCCGAACACTGAACGAACCTTTTTGACATTTGTTGTATATCAGACATTTCATTTCTTTTTTTCTACAAAAACGTCAATGCTTTTCAACATCGCAGCAGTCACCCTTTTATATCCCAGCATCATTAGCATCTTTAAACAAGAACAACATAATTTATGTGCATTGTCGGAGGCGTCTAAGAATGTGCAAGAAGCAGCGCAACCCCACCGTGTGGTGTTGACGTTACTCAAACCAGCGTTCGTCATACGGGACGATTTGACGCCGATCGGGCCGTTCATTACCCAAAATGTTCGTCTTTTGGGGCAATCGTTATGCGAGGTACCACTGTATTTCCAACTCAGAAAATTATAAATACCAGTTAGGCTAATATGAGTACTCAACTAAGGTTAGTCTTTTATCAGAATCTATCTTAATGCACACAATAATGCAAGGGTTAGATCACTATAACTACTGTAGATAGGCCAGACTACTAAAAAATCTGATACAAATCTAAATGAAGAGGTTTAGCTGAAATAAATTCCAGTCTAATATATATTTGTTAATAATTTATATATCTCAGTCATTAAGCAAAATAACAAAAATTACTTTAATACCAGTATTTCATAAAAATAGTACAATAGTATATATATAAAACCACAGTTAAAAGTTAACAATCAACTAGAGTGCTTTTGGCTTGCTTTCAAGCCTTCAAATGTGGTGGCAGTGATGGCACTGCCAATGCCAGCACTGTGGCTGTGGAACATTGCCACGTTTCTTCTGTGGCAAAGAAGAAAATGGAATGGAAGCTATGAGGTACACATACCAACGAAGAAAATTGGTACCAGTTGTACAAACACGATCATGACAACAGAAAGGAAAACAGAGCAGGGGTTGGAGAGTGAGAAACAAGTTAACGTAAAGTAGCAACACCATGTTTTTGAATACAGTATATGGAATTGGGTAAGCTAAAACAGTATAAAAATATATAATAAAATAATGGTTGCAGCTATGGAGAGTGCAAGATATTTTCCTGATAAAGTTTACAATTTCTAACAATTTTAAAATTTGAAAAATGGTATTATAAGTTAATGAACTAATATGTGCTTTAATATACATTATACTTAAAACATTTTCGATTTATCTCTCACACTCAAAATGTTTAACCTATCACCCAAATGCACCGTCTTGTGAGTTTTCATACTACAAAGATGACCGAATCTCTTTTAAAACTCTCGACACTCATGAAGGTTTATCATTCAAATGCACTAACATGTGTGCTTTTATACCTTTACGTGACTTAAATAATCTGCCACATTTATCACACTCAAAAGGCCTTTCTTCTGTATGTACCAACATGTGACAAATTATAGATCCACGATCTCTAAACCTTCTACCACACTCATCACACTCAAAAGGTCTTTCATCATTGTGCATCATCATGTGAGTCTTCATATGTCCAAGCCGACTGAACCTCTTCCCACACTCTGGACACTTATGAAGTTTTTCACCAGAATGCAGTAACATGTGAGTCTTCATATTTCCAACCTGACTGAACCTCTTCCCACACTCTGGACACTTATGAAGTTTTTCACCAGAATGCACTAACATGTGAGTCTTCATACTTCCAAGCTGACTGAACCTCATCCCACACTCTGGACACTTATGAGGTTTTTCACCCGAATGCACTAACATGTGAGTCTTCATATTTCCAACCAGACTGAACCTCTTCCCACACTCTGGACACTTATGAGGTTTTTCACCCGAATGCACCAACATGTGAGTCTTCATACTTCCAAGATGACTGAACCTCTTCCCACACTCTGGACACTTAGGTTTTTCACCCGAATGCACTAACATGTGAGTCTTCATACTTCCAAGATGACTGAACCTCTTCCCACACTCTGGACACTTATGAGGTTTTTCACCCGAATGCACTAACATGTGAGTCTTTATATATCCAAGACGACTGAACCTCTTCCCACACTCTGGACACTTATGAGGTTTTTCACCCGAATGCACTAACATGTGACGCTTCATATGTCCAAGACGAGTGAATACCTTCCCACACTCTGGACACTGGCGAGTCATCTTCTTTATGATAGGTGCAGTTTGTGGGAAGGTTTTCTCCTCGGATGACTGCATGAGTGGTGATGCTGCGTGACGCCTCACGGTGGGGCGTCAATGTTGAGGCTTAGGCAAGGCTTGAGTGTTGTTTCTTAGGCTGTTGTAGAGTTAGACTTGATGTGAGCACTTGAAGGTCAATGGTGGGCTTCTTCTTTATGATAGGTGCAGTTTGTGGGAAGGTTGTTGTGTTGATTTAGGGGCGACGACGATCGTTTGTGGGAAGGTTTTATGCTCATGTCTGGACACTCACCGTCCCGTGTTGTGATAATGGCGGCGACGCTCACCTAGGCGTTCCAGTGTTCTTTCTGGTGCCATATTTTATTTTTCTACTTCTTACTATTGTCTGTAACTGGTTTTCTACATTTAACTCTTATGTTTTCCTCTTTTTTTTTAATTAAAGAATATTCTTGCAATTCATTTATTAAAATACAATGGTACTCGTTTATATACTTTCTGAAGGAAACATTGCTCCCATGGTGAATGCACTACTTTGCATTCTTTTTATTAATTTTTTTCAATCAAATAAATCATCAATCAGTATATATGATTGGCAATAAACAAGTTGTAATAAATAGAATACAAGCAGATCCACAAAAAGTAGGCAAGACAGTAAGCAAATACATTCATAAACAAATTTGTAATAGGGAAGGGATCCACAGGGAAATAGCAGTTAGGCTATATAGACTACGTCTAGGTTACAGGTGCAACTGGGAGATTGGTGAACCCCGAGAGAGAGAGTGCATCTTCTGCCAAACTGTCACAGAAAAGCCATTACTTCACTATCTTCTGGAATGTGAAGCAACCAATGACCTTAGAAGAGCTTTAAGAGTTCCTGAATCATGCAGTGGCCACCCTGAAGCCATCAACACAGCCACTCTCCTGGTCAACAAAGGTGTCCAGCAGCTGGACACCCTCATATAGACTGTGAAGCAGTATCCTCCCCCACGATAACAGCTTGATGGTTAAATGCAACCTCAGAACACTGGGAAAAAAAAAAAAAATTGTACCACTTACGGGCTATTCATGCCCGTGCCACCTCTTGGGTGGCTTAATCTTTATCAATCAATCAATCAGGGAAGGGAGTACCACCGCTGGCTGGAAGGATACAAGACGCTTTGTACACTGACAACATCGCACACAAGTTCAAGTTCAAGTTCATGTATGTTTATTGAGATAAGCAATAAATACATCTCAAAGAGATAGAGTAGCTTAGGCTATTTCTAACCCCCTCTACTTCAAGTTCCTCAAGGGGCGCACAAATTCAGTGAGTACAAATAGACAAATAACATTACAAGAATCCCATTTAACATTGCAGGTTACTATAGTAAGTACAGCATATAATTGTTACACTCTCGGGGCAAAATTCTTGTAGCTCCTAAGTATACTGTCTATTATACCATTATCACACATCCAAACAATTTGATGTGGTACACTATTTATTTCCTTATTTCTATAGTTTTCAATAAGTTGACACTCTAATACATAATGTTCTAAGGTGTGGGCGTGCGGCATACTACATAATTTACACTCCTTATCTTTTTCACTGACATCAACACCGTATTGCCAGATATATTTATATCCTAATCTTAATCTCATGTAAATTGAATCCTTCCAAGTAAACTTTCCTTTACCATAAGTGAAGGACGAATTTGTATTTATTATTGAATAATTCTTAAGTGTGTTACTACTGTCCACCATTGCCATTCTCTTTATCATTTCTTTACCCTCCTGAATCATCTTGATTCTTGTTTTTATTTGTTTCAAGGTTAACTGACATACAACATTAACAAGAGTTTTTTCAGTGGCTCTCTTCGCTATGTCATCAACTATCTCATTCAACAGTATTCCCACATGTGAAGGGATCCACATGAATCTTACTTTATACCCAGTTTTTTCTAGTCTCTTAACATTCTCTCTACACTCTATCACAATATTCTGATATACTGGGCGTCTGCTATTTAAAGACTCTAACGCTCCTCTGCTATCAATAAAGAAGCAAGCATTTTTACCACATTTGACTACTTCCTGTAATCCTGCTAACTCCTTGGAGTTCAGCCTGCGTTGAAGAGACATTGTCAGTTAAGCGGCGTCCAATAACAGTATCTACAGTGCCGATGTCAGTGTACTCCCTGATCAAGACTCCACATCCTGCCTTCCCATCCCTAGCTACTGACCCATCACAATATACATGTAGAGTGTTTTCTGTAGGCAGTTTTCTAATTATACAATCATATGTTGCCCTCAGCTCTCCTATTTCATACATACTTTTTTTCATATGCAAGGGAGTAATTACTACATCTACATTACAATCCTCCCATGGTATAAATTTTCTCTTGGGCACAGCAATACATTCTGTAATAACATCATACTCTACAACTGGTTAGAAATGTTAAAAAAGAGATAAGGAAAGCAAAAAGAAACTATGAAGTTCGCATAGCAGGGCAAGCAAAGACAAATCCTAAAGGGTTTTTTCAGTTATATCGTACTAAGACTAGGGAAAGGATAGGTCCATTAAAAACTGAGACAGGTCAAATAACAGATAGTGATGAAGAGATGAGTAGTATTTTTAATAAATATTTTGTATCTGTATTTACTAAAGAGGAACTTAACAATATGCCTTCAGCCGAACAAGTCTATGTGGGTGGGGACGAGGACAGGTTGACGAGTTTAGCAGTTACCAGGGAGGATGTTCTTAAACAAATAGTAAAACTCAAACCAAACAAATCCCCAGGGCCGGATGAAGTGTTTGCTAGGGTGCTTAAAGAATGCAAAGAGGAGCTTTGTGACCCACTGTCAACCATATTTAATAAATCAATAGAGTCAGGCAGAGTGCCAGAGTTTTGGAAAGTTGCTAATGTGATACCAGTTTTTAAGAAAGGAGATAGATCACTTGCGTCTAACTATCGACCAATTAGCCTAACGTCTATTGTGGGAAAGTTACTCGAATCTATAATAGCAAATAAAATTCGTCTTCATCTTGAAAAACATAAATTAATAATTGAGTCGCAACATGGTTTTATAAATGGCCGTTCATGTTTAACAAATTTGTTATCTTTTTATTCTAGCATTGTTGAGGCAGTTGATAGTGGTAAGGATTGCGATGTTGTATACCTTGACTTTAGCAAAGCTTTTGATACAGTGCCACATGAAAGACTGATTAAAAAAATAGAGTCTCATGGTATTGGGGGTGCTATATTAAGCTGGATTAGGGCATGGCTATACCAAAGGAAACAGAGAGTTAGTATAAATGGAATCAAGTCAGAGTGGGAAAATGTTGTAAGTGGAGTGCCTCAAGGCTCTGTCCTGGGACCTCTGTTGTTTATAATATATATAAATGATTTAGATTCAGGTTTGAGTAGCTACATTTGCAAATTTGCCGATGATACGAAAATCGGTAGGGAAATTAATTCGGAGGAGGACTCACTATCACTTCAAGTTGATCTAGATAGGGTTTTGAAATGGTCAAAGGATTGGCAGATGCAGTTTAATGCTGATAAATGTAAAGTTCTGAGGTTAGGTAATGATGATAGAGTTACAAGATACGAGCTAGATGGTGTTGTGATTGCGAAGTCGGATTGCGAAAGGGATCTGGGAGTTATGATTAGTAAGAATTTAAAACAAAAGGATCAATGCATAAATGTTCGTAATAAGGCAAATCGGACACTTGGATTTATTAATCGCAGCGTTAGTAACAAGACACCTGGTGTGGTTCTCAAGCTATATCTTGCTCTAGTTAGGCCCCATTTAGATTATGCAGTTCAGTTTTGGTCGCCATATTATAGAATGGATATAAATTCACTTGAACGTGTCCAGCGTAGGATGACTAAGTTAATTCCCCAAATTAGAAATCTTTCATATGAAGAAAGATTAACAAAGCTTAAGTTGCATTCACTGGAAAGGCGAAGAGTTAGGGGTGACATGATAGAGGTTTACAAGTGGATGAATGGACATAACCGGGGGGATATTAATAGGGTATTAAAAGTATCAACACAGGACAGAACACGAAACAATGGATATAAATTGGATAAGTTTAGATTTAGGAAAGACTTGGGTAAATACTGGTTCAGTAACAGGGTTGTTGATTTGTGGAACCAATTGCCGCGTAACATTGTGGAGGTGGGGTCCCTCGATTGTTTCAAGCACGGGTTGGACAAGTATATGAGTGGGATTGGGTGGTTATAGAATAGGAGCTGCCTCGTATGGGCCAATAGGCCTTCTGCAGTTACCTTTGTTCTTATGTTCTTATGTTCTTACTTTATAACATTATAACATAATTTATTCATATATACTCTCTTCTTCATCATACACTGTTCACTACTTCCCACGTTTTGAACCGAGAGGATTAATTCATTAGCTCCCCCACCTCTCATTAATCTAATGGCAGAGGCTACATTTATCTCTGAAATTCTATCCCCAATACTCTGCAGATTCAACTCCATCCTCATTATCTCAATCATAGCATTTCTTGGGCATCCTAAGATAATTCTCATGGCTTCATTTTGTACCTTCTCCAACTTGCCCATCCTACCTTTACCAAAACTTGAAATGGCAGGTGCAGCATAATCAATAAGAGATCTTACAGTACTCAAGTATATCATTAGTAGCACAGGGACTCCCACTCCCTTTCCACAGCATGCCAAGGCCTTCTGAGGTTGTAATCTCTTCCGACATTGACACAAGAGTCTGTTTATCTCAGCTTCCAAACTCTCATGGGTATATCCAACGTATATGCCTAAATATTTATATATATTAACTCTCTATATTTTTACCGTTTATTTTCAATACAATGGGGCTCCGACTTCTACATTCAAACTTAGTTTTGTTTTCATTAACCACCAGTCCCATATGGTGACACAGGTTTCCGAAATTGTCGGTCAGGTGAAGTCACAGTCGGTCAGGTGAAGTCAGAGTCGGTCAGGTGAAGTTGGAGTCGGTCAGGTGAAGTCACAGTGAGAGGTTGTGTTAACCGGAGCTCCTGAGTGTTGTTATTTTATCATAGCAATATGGAAGTTGTAGTGAAGGACCTGGTGACTCTAGTGGGAGCCCTAAGGACAGAGTTGGACTCTCTGCGGGAGGAGGTGCGTCAGCTTAAAAAACAACGAGAAGTAACGAAGGAGGAGACCAGCAGTAAAGGGACCTCGTCTTGGAGAGTTGCGAAAGACAGGGGCCTTAAGAAGACTTTGATAAAGCCGCCTTCAAACGCCATAGCAACTTCAAATTCATTTGACGTTTTGGAGGACGAGTGCTGTGGAGAGACTGTGGATCGCGCAAAAGGGAAAGCAACGAAGAGAAAGGAAGCGCAGGCCCCTCAGAAAGTAAAGGAAGTACCTAAGCAAACATTAGTTGTGGGAGATTCCCAGATAAGGTATTTGGATAGAACGTTTTGTGCTAGAGATAGGGGGAACAGGTTAAGGGTTTGCTATCCCGGAGCTGGCATTGGTGATATTATAAACAACATGAATGATATTATGGCTGGTAATGGGAACAATCCCATTATTTGCATTAGCGTGGGAGGAAATGATGTTGGTCGAGTCAGGAGTGAGGAACTGATTCAGAGGTATAAAACAGCCATAGAGTTAGTTAGGAGCAAGGGAGGAATCCCGATCATATGTGGCATTCTTCCAAGAAAGGGAGTGGGAAATGAATGGATATCGAGGGCACTTGGTGTCAATTGCCGGCTGGAAAGATATTGCAAATCAAATGCAATATCTTTCATAGACAACTGGGAACACTTCTATGGAAGAAATGAAATGTATGCTCGTGATGGGGTGCATCTATCGAGAGCTGGGGTTGTTGCTGTTGCGAACTCGCTAGAAGAAGTGGTTAGAGGTGTTTGTTTGGGTTTAAACTGTTAGTAGATAGAGGTATGGGAATTGATTTGGAGGAAGGAGGTAATAAAAGTATGTGTTTGTGGGAGAAAGGAATTGGCAAAACGATCAGGGAAAGAGAAGGTCCGCAAAATAACAATTCACTTAGGGTATATTACACTAACAGTAGAAGTCTAAGAAATAAAATTAACGAATTAAATGCTCTTGTCTGCACAGAAAAAATAGATATTATTGCACTTACCGAAACGTGGATGAATGTAGAAAATAGAGAACTATTAGCTGAATATCAAATATATGGATTTAAACTATTTCACACAGATAGATATATTAGACGAGGAGGTGGAGTAGCCATATATGTTAGGGACAATTTGAAATGTAGTCTCAAAGAGGGAATCAAAACAGAGCCACACTCAGAAACTATTTGGATTGAATTAAACGAAAAAGCTAATAATATTATAATAGGAGTAATATATAGGCCACCAAATTTAGACAGAATGGAAGCAAAGCATCTATGGGATGAAATATCTAGAGCATCTAGATCTAACAGTATTTATGTCATGGGTGACTTTAATTTTAGCGGAATAAACTGGTTGAACAAAACAGGGAATAGTGAAGCAGAAGATTTTCTAGAATTAATTGACGATTGCTTTCTTACGCAACACATTAAGGAACCAACACGGGAAAATAATATTTTAGATTTAGTGTTAACTAACAGGGAAACGCAAATTAATGACATCGAAATAGGGAGTGAGCTAGGGAGCAGTGATCACAAAGAAATCAGATTTAGCATAGAATGGAATAGACCAGTAGGAGAAAATTCTGTTAAAGTGCCAGATTTTCGAAAAGCTGATTTTAATAGCCTAAGAAATTTTTTGGGTCAAATTGATTGGAAAGGCTTGGGTATGGGGTGTGGGCCGGTCTTGGAGCGAGACATGAACCCAGCGATAGGTGACTTAAATGGGGATTTCGATGTGGATTCAATATATAACTTATTTAAGAATATTCTAAACAAAGCACAGGAACGTAGTATACCATACAAATTGAATAGATCGTATACTAATGACCCAAAGTGGATAACAAAGAATTTGAAGAACCTTATAGGTAAAAAGAGAGCTTGGTACAAAAGGATTAAAAATGGGGAGGTCACTTTAGAACAGGAATTCGTACAACTGGTTAGAAATGTTAAAAAAGAGATAAGGAAAGCAAAAAGAAACTATGAAGTTCGCATAGCAGGGCAAGCAAAGACAAATCCTAAAGGGTTTTTTCAGTTATATCGTACTAAGACTAGGGAAAGGATAGGTCCATTAAAAACTGAGACAGGTCAAATAACAGATAGTGATGAAGAGATGAGTAGTATTTTTAATAAATATTTTGTATCTGTATTTACTAAAGAGGAACTTAACAATATGCCTTCAGCCGAACAAGTCTATGTGGGTGGGGACGAGGACAGGTTGACGAGTTTAGCAGTTACCAGGGAGGATGTTCTTAAACAAATAGTAAAACTCAAACCAAACAAATCCCCAGGGCCGGATGAAGTGTTTGCTAGGGTGCTTAAAGAATGCAAAGAGGAGCTTTGTGACCCACTGTCAACCATATTTAATAAATCAATAGAGTCAGGCAGAGTGCCAGAGTTTTGGAAAGTTGCTAATGTGATACCAGTTTTTAAGAAAGGAGATAGATCACTTGCGTCTAACTATCGACCAATTAGCCTAACGTCTATTGTGGGAAAGTTACTCGAATCTATAATAGCAAATAAAATTCGTCTTCATCTTGAAAAACATAAATTAATAATTGAGTCGCAACATGGTTTTATAAATGGCCGTTCATGTTTAACAAATTTGTTATCTTTTTATTCTAGCATTGTTGAGGCAGTTGATAGTGGTAAGGATTGCGATGTTGTATACCTTGACTTTAGCAAAGCTTTTGATACAGTGCCACATGAAAGACTGAGTAAAAAAATAGAGTCTCATGGTATTGGGGGTGCTATATTAAGCTGGATTAGGGCATGGCTATACCAAAGGAAACAGAGAGTTAGTATAAATGGAATCAAGTCAGAGTGGGAAAATGTTGTAAGTGGAGTGCCTCAAGGCTCTGTCCTGGGACCTCTGTTGTTTATAATATATATAAATGATTTAGATTCAGGTTTGAGTAGCAACATTTGCAAATTTGCCGATGATACGAAAATCGGTAGGGAAATTAATTCGGAGGAGGACTCACTATCACTTCAAGTTGATCTAGATAGGGTTTTGAAATGGTCAAAGGATTGGCAGATACAGTTTAATGCTGATAAATGTAAAGTTCTGAGGTTAGGTAATGATGATAGAGTTACAAGATACGAGCTAGATGGTGTTGTGATTGCGAAGTCGGATTGCGAAAGGGATCTGGGAGTTATGATTAGTAAGAATTTAAAACAAAAGGATCAATGCATAAATGTTCGTAATAAGGCAAATCGGACACTTGGATTTATTAATCGCAGCGTTAGTAACAAGACACCTGGTGTGGTTCTCAAGCTATATCTTGCTCTAGTTAGGCCCCATTTAGATTATGCAGTTCAGTTTTGGTCGCCATATTATAGAATGGATATAAATTCACTTGAACGTGTCCAGCGTAGGATGACTAAGTTAATTCCCCAAATTAGAAATCTTTCATATGAAGAAAGATTAACAAAGCTTAAGTTGCATTCACTGGAAAGGCGAAGAGTTAGGGGTGACATGATAGAGGTTTACAAGTGGATGAATGGACATAACCGGGGGGATATTAATAGGGTATTAAAAGTATCAACACAGGACAGAACACGAAACAATGGATATAAATTGGATAAGTTTAGATTTAGGAAAGACTTGGGTAAATACTGGTTCAGTAACAGGGTTGTTGATTTGTGGAACCAATTGCCGCGTAACATTGTGGAGGTGGGGTCCCTCGATCGTTTCAAGCACGGGTTGGACAAGTATATGAGTGGGATTGGGTGGTTATAGAATAGGAGCTGCCTCGTATGGGCCAATAGGCCTTCTGCAGTTACCTTTGTTCTTATGTTCTTATGTTCTTAAATTGTCCAACACTGTTTGAACCTTTGAAATATCTTTGCCCTGAAACAAAATATCATCGGCATATATGATCGGAGTTACCCCATTTGAGTATCTCTCAGATGCTATCTTATTCATTAGTACATTAAACAGGGTGGGACTCAACACTCCTCCCTGAGGTGTGCCGAGTTCAAAAGACCTCACACCTGACATACAACCTTGATACCACACCTGAGCCTTCCTTTCATAAAGATAATCCCCTATCCAGCGCAATAATTTCCCTTTAACACCAAGACTAGCTAGTTCATATAAAATAATCTCTTTGTTGGCTTTATCAAAAGCTCCTTGTAAATCAATGAAAATTCTATAATAATCATTTTCATTAGCTAGACATTTAATAATACAATCAGAGGTACTTTTTCCTTTGAGGAACCCGAACAAATTACTAGACAGCTGATCACCTATTATATATAAAATTCTATTTAAAATGATCCTCTCCATCATTTTACAAAAAACACGAGGTTAAAGACAGAGATCTATACTCTCCATTGGCTTTAGGGATAGGGATGATCATAGCTTTTTTCCATTTACTGGGAATACTGCCCTCTTTATAACTAATATTAAAGATGTCTAAAAGTGGGCTTTCCGTCATAATGGCAAGTTCATTAAGTATTTCATAAGTTACTCCATCCTCCCCAGGGGCGGTAGATTTCCCAACTTTAATCGCCGTTATTAGTTCTTCTCTGGTAATACCTGTGCACGTGACATCACCACTGTTACCTGCGATAAGTATAAAATCCTTTCTTAGATCTTTCCAAGAATCTAATGACTCTCTCGTTACAGCGGGTCATGAACTAAGTTTGGCAGCTTCCGCCCATTTATTTACGAGCCCATTTGCAATTCCTTGCGGGTCTGGATGTGCAACAAAATTATGCTTTTTACCCCTTATTTTATTTACGTCTTGCCAGAGTTCCTTCAAGTTTCTGTTACTCCCAACTTTCTCTGCAAACTCCTGCCAATACTTGCTCCTAATTTCCTTTCTCTTCTCCCCACACAGCCTAGCAACTGCCAGTAAAGCATTCTTCCCTTCCTCAGTCCTACCATTCCTATTCCAATCCCTGTGAGCTCTCCTCATTGTTAATGTCCACCCCTTAAGCATCTTGTCATGTGTATAATTTTCTTTTCTGGGGGGATGCCTTTTTATACTAGATGGTTTCCGGTTCAATGTTGCATTAAATACATCTACCTCCTTAATTAAATCTTCATAAAATGCTTCTGCCGAAACTGGCGTATAAGTATCATACCAAGACTTAATATGGCCAACAAGACCCCTTAATTCTCCCTCATTAAACTTTAACCTTTTCCTCTGAAGGCAGGCATGCTTTTTATCTAGTTTAAGCTGTATTTGTAATGCAAAATGATCACTTAGCATTTCATCCACAGTAAGACAATTCCCCTCTATGCCCTCAGCATTTATCAAACAAGCATAATCTAATCTCCCTCCCCTCAAATGAGTAGGAGAGGCCTCGCCCAGCAGTTGAACATCTTCATGTTCCTGCAAAAACTGGTACCATCTGCAACCATTCCTATTTGCTTTACCCCTTGATCCTAAAGCTGGATGTCTGGCATTAAAATCTCCAACCACAAGTGTATCTTCAGAAAAGAAGGAATCTGGCAAGTATCTTAAATCAAGGGAGCTATCAGAGATGTATAGATTAATGAAATTTAACTCTCGGTCCTTTAACTGTATCCGCAAGCTAATACTTTCAATACCTCTATATCTCTGAGGGATTCCAGTTATCTCGGCAGGTATGGTACTTTTGACATAACATGAGACCCCCCTAGTTCCTCCATCAGCATATAAGTGAAAACCTCTATAGCCATTTAGCCTCAGAATGCTACCATCCCTATCCCCAGTTTCCTGGAGTGCTACTATGTCAATATCCTCTCTAAGAGTATAATAGTGTACATCCACCTCTCTAGTTTTTAATCCATTAACGTTCCAAGATAATATTCTCAAATTACTTTCATCCATGATTAATAATAAAACTACCTTTGCCCTGTCCGTCACATTCTATGAGATACGAGAGTACCTTAGAAACTTCCTTCCAACACCGTAACATTTTTTCTTTCTCCTCACTTTCACAACTACTACTAACATCGAAGGTAATATTATTCATATCTATTTTCTTTGTTATTTCTGTAACCCGTTTTACTTTAACCGTTCTTTCACCATTTGTCACAACAGGAGGTTGAACACCGCTAACACTACTAGAAAGTGTATTCTCCTGACTATCCTCTATCATCGTTACGTCATGCACATCATTACTTTCTTCTACGCACGTTTCACTTTCCATTTCACGTCCCGTTTTACTTTCAATTACACGTCCTGTTTCACCACCATCTTCACCCCGTCTACCTTCCATAGCCAATTTTTCCAATGCTTCAATACTCTTATCTAGTTTTTTTAGATACTCCAAAATTTGATTCCCAACCTCAGAGGTGACCATATTGTCCTGAACCTTGTCCTCACAAGGTTTCAGTTTTTCCACTGCATGATGTACTTTCCCTAGGCTCACCTTTACTTTCTCCGTCCCTTTTTCCTACACATTGATCATAGGGGCTGTCGTTGGCTTCCAGCTGTTTCCTCCATGTTCCTGCTGCACAATCTTTCCTTGCTGCGAGGATACATCTATCCTGCTTGTAGGACCCGTCCTAGTCTCTTTCAGATGAGGCTTCATGCGGCATAGATAGGAACCAGCATTGTGGCTGCCTCGACAGTTGCAACAAAATGGGATGATTTTTTCACTTCTTTCAATCTTGACTCTACACTCTCGCGAGTCGTGTTTTTTTCCCACAATACCGACACCTGGGGTCAAACTGGCATTTCCATGCCATATGTCCCCAACGTGAACACTTCATGCACAGTATGGGCTCCTCAACGTAATTTGCAACGTTCCTATAGCCTAGTCCTTGCACAAAAATTATCTCCGGCGCCTCATCCTTTACCAAGGCAACAACCTGGCTTTGTTTGTCACCACGAACACTGTTCCTCTTTGCCCAGACAACATTATCATTGTTAAGAAGAAGACAGTCAGGATCCAAATAAGTTGGAAACTTGAAAACTATGATCTTTGTGTGCAACATACCTTCTTCTGGAGGAACCATCACTACATTATCAAAACCACCCGTCGTGAGGCGTTCCACGGCCTGTTCAGTCCCAACTGTTATGTAGGGCCGGTGAAGACCCTCCTTGAAAAGTGGTTCGTATTCCAAACATTGTTTAGCCAGACGTACTGTCCACTCTAGCTTTTGGTGGAAATTCAATTGGCATGTTGTAGGGAACAACAGCCTCTTCCTTCTTGTCTTGTCTTGCTTGTCTTGAGTCTTGCTGAGTAGGGTCTCATTCTTTGGCCTCTTTTTAATTTCATCGTCACTCTCACTGTCTCGCTGTCTGTTATTATTTCTCTGTTTCTTTTTGTTCACTACTACTTCAAACGGTCTGTTATCATCTTGTCTGTCCTCCTCACTACCACTTAGGCATACCGCCTCAGCCATTTCTTCGACGCTGTCAATAATCGAGAACAAATGCACAATATCCTGTATCACCACGTGCAAAAACGAAGAGTGTGGGGCAATACCCCTACTCGGTACCCCTACTCAAATCTCTGAATATGTTAGACATTAAGTCACTGCACATTCTCTCATGTGTATTATACATATATAAAACACTAAACTATAATGCCAATCCTGATCTCAAAAGCTTCATAGAAGGATGTAACAGAACCCATGAGCACCACACCAGAAATAAATACAGTTTTGATATTCCTAGAGTACGACTTAATCAAACTAGAAATGCTCTACAAATCAAGGGGCCCAGAATGTGGAATGACCTTCCCAACCATGTTAAAGACTGTACCTCTCTCAACCAGTTTAAGTTAAAAACGAAGCTATACCTAATAAATTCCCTGTAACCTACCTTACCCTTTTATTGTCAACCAATGTCTGTTTTTTTTTAAAGAGCGCTGTTTGTCGACAGAATTGTATTTGTGATGCTTTTTCATCTATGTTTTCATTTCTTGTTTTCATTCTACTCATTATGCTCAATTAGTATTAAGCTTGTCATTTAAGTTTATCATGCCCGAAACACTTTGCGTAATAGTGGCTTTAGGCATTGTATGTACTAGCTCTACCTATAAGTCAACCAATCTTTGTAAAAATTTATTGTATGTATGTACCTTACCTAAATAAACATTTTATTTATTAATTATTTAATGCTCCACCTCCCACCAATCAACGGATGCCAAGAGCGCCAACCTTGTGACCGCACACAACCGTGGTCTGGACACAACTGACATCGCACACTAATATCTTTACCACTTCGGACGTTTCGCATATGTTTATTTATTTATTTATTTACTATTTATTTATGCATATACAAGAAGGTACATTGGGAATGTGAGGATACATAAAATGGTAATTACAGTCTTGTAAAGCCACTAGTACGCGCAGTGTTTCGGGCAGGTCCTTAATCTAAGAAAATTTTAAGTAGGTAAATACTTGCAAAATTTATAAAAAAAATGATAACAGATACATGGCAAGAAAAAAAATGAGAGAAAATTGTAGGTACAGTGTATTAAAGCACATAGGCAGCTAAGATTGATTGCAAAGACAGCTTGAAATAAACAATACCCAAATTTGTAACAAATTAGATGGCAAATTCCTTGGCATTCTCATTTACCACAAGCTGAATTTCCAGGGACACATTCTAATTATATAAAAAAAAGTTTCAAAAACTGTTGGCATTCTTTCTAAGATCAGATATTATGTACCCCGCCCTGCCCTGGTGACTCTCTATTACTCCCTTATCTATCCATATCTCAACTATGGTATTTGTGCTTGGGGCTCTACTACCCAAAATCATTTACGTCCTCTAATTACTCAACACAAAGCTGCTATTTGGACAATATCCAACTCTGGCCCCAGACATCACTCGGTACCCCTACTCAAATCTCTGAATATGTTAGACATTAAGTCACTGCACATTCTCTCATGTGTATTATACATATATAAAACGCTAAACTGTAATGCCAATCCTGACCTCAAAAGCTTCATAGAAGGTTGTAACAGAACCCATGAGCACCACACCAGAAATAAATACAGTTTTGATATTCCTAGAGTACGACTTAATCAAACTAGAAATGCTCTACAAATCAAGGGACCCAGATTGTGGAATGACCTTCCCAACCATGTTGGGACTGTACCTCTCTCAACCAGTTTAAGATAAAAACGAAGCTATACCTAATAAATTCCCTGTAACCTACCTTACCCCTCTATTGTCAACCAATGTCTGTTTTTTTAAAGAGCGCTGTTTGTCGACAGAATTGTATTTGTGCTGCTTTTTCAGCTATGTTTTCATTTCTTGTTTTCATTCTACTCTTTATGCTCAATTAGTATTAAGCTTTAGTCATTTAAGTTTTTCATGCCCGAAACGCTTTGCGTAATAGTGGCTTTAGGCATTGTATGTACTAGCCCTATCTATAAATCCACCACTCTTTGTAAAATCTCTTGTATGTATGACCTTACCTAAATAAACATTTGATTTTGATTTGATTTTTTGTTTAATGGTAGTTGACAAAAATTGGTAGGCACAATACAGCATATGGCTAGCACATAAAAGAAGACAGCAATGAACACAAAGATAAGAACACTGTTTTTCCCAAAAATGGCGGGTTTTCTGAGGTAAGAGAAAACGTATGTCTGGAAGCTGACTTTAATCGCCCCAAGCTGCGCGCGCAACGAGCCGAGGTTATATAAACCCGGACGCAGACTGCGTGGCCCCTCTTCCCGACAAGCCAGCAGCTGCTCTCTTACAAAACGCTGCTCACTGCTGCTCAGCGAGTTGTAAACACAGAAGTTTAGCCTGCTCAACTGTTCCCCCAGCATGGACCCTACACCAGTTCCTATCGACAACGAATCGGAGCGACACATCAGGGGCGTCCTGCCCTTCTCAACATTTAAGTTAGTGTTTGTGTTGTTGGCGTGCCGGACCAGTGTTTGTGTTGTTGGCGCGCCGTACCAGTGTTTGTGTCTGTGTTGGCGCGCGCGCCCCTGAAGCACGCCTGTTGGTTCAGCCTTGGTGACCAAATGCAGGTGCAGTGGACCTAGAGGGGGAGGTGACCCTCGGTGTTATGGGGCACTGGTTTTCTCCAGATTGATTGATTGATAAAGAGTAAGCCACCCAAGAGGTGGCACGGGCATGAATAGCCCGTAAGTGGTACAATTTGTTTTTTTCTCCGTATTCTGAGGTTGCATTTAACCATCAAGCTGTTATCGCGGGGGAGGATACTGCTTCACAGTCTTTATGAGGGTGTCCAGCTGCTGGACACCTTTGTTGACCAGGAGAGTGGCTGTGTTGATGGCTTCAGGGTGGCCACTGCATGATTCAGGAACTCTTAATGCTCTTCTAAGGTCATTGGTTGCTTCACATTCCAGAAGATAGTGAAGTAATGGCTTTTCTGTGACAGTTTGGCAGAAGATGCACTCTCTCTGTCGGGGTTCACCAATCTCCCAGTTGCATCTGTAACCTAGACGTAGTCTATATAGCCTAACTGCTATTTCCCTGTGGATTCCTTTTGGGATATTTAACCTTTCTAATTTGGTTGCCTGAAGATACCATGTTGCAGATGGCGAACCTTCAGCTATTCTCTGGTGCAGGTAGGCTTTGTTGAGATGTGAGAGTTTTTTGGTGATGATGTTTTTTATGTTCTCTAGGCTGGGTTGAATTGTTTTATGTATCACTGGATGACGAGTTGCCAATTTAGCAATTTCATCAGCTTTTTAATTTAATGGGATTCCAATATGGGATGGGATCCAGTTTAAAGTTATGTTAATTCCTTTGCCTTTAGCGACTGCTCCAAGATACAAAATGGTGGTAATTATTTCCACATTATCTTTCCACTGTTTTTGTCCTAATATTTGAAGTGCAGCTTTTGAGTCTGTGTGTATGATTGCATTTTGAGTGTTTTGTGCAATCACATATGCGAATGCCTGTTGTATGGCAAACAGCTCAGTTTGGGTTGATGATACTAGTCCTCCCAGTCTCCAATATGCCTGTACGCTGGTCGTGCAAAGAGCAGCGCCAGCACTCTCATTTTCTGTGTCCACCGATCCGTCTGTGAAGATGTGGGTGGCTCCTGCTACTGCTATGCTATACATTTGCTCTTCTATTATGCGCCTTAGGATTGTCGGATCATAGGCAGCCTTTTTCATTGGGAGACTTTCTATTACTATTTTGAAAGTAGGCTCTTCCCACGGCGCGGAAGGAGTGTAATTTGGGTGTGGATGATCACCCTCTCTATCAAGAATCATGTTTTTTAAATGTAGTCTGTTTACGACTTTTCCTGCTCTTGCAACCCAAGAGTTTCCATTGTTTTGGCCTAGTCCAACCACCAAGGCCTGCAGTACTGGGATTGGATCAGAAGAAATAATTATCTTACTGATAATTGTAGCTGTCCTTTGTGATATTCTTTCTTGTAGAGAGGGCAAACCCGTCTCCAGTCCAAGAGTTTCAAGCCTGGTCCACATGGGGGCTCCCAGTGCAGCTCTCATAGCATTGTTTTGGGCAACTTCAAGCTTTTTCCACTGTTGGTGTGATAGATTTGTGAGTGCAGGTGCGGCATAATCGATCACTGATCTGACTGCCTGTACATAGTATGTGCGAAGGACTTGCAGATTGGCTCCTCCAGAAAGGGAGGTTAGCGACCTGAGGATTGCCGTCCGGGCCGCAGTTCGCTCTCTCAAGTAAGTGACCTCAGCATTAAAATTCATGTGTGTGTCCAGGATGATTTCTAGATACTGATAGGTGTCGACCCATTCTATTGGTTGACCCTGTACTGTGAGATGGATGTTGAGCTTCGCTATTTTTATGGGCATGGCCTTTGACTTTGAGGGGTTGAGTTTGATCCCAATCTGTTTTGCCTCTTTACTGATGCAGTCTAAGCATTTGGGTGCAATGCGCGCCGCATCCCTTCCTTTTATGATGATGACAAAGTCGTCCGCGTAGTTTAGCAGCCTGCAGTGATGTGGGAGTTTCAACCTCATTATTCTTTCCATTAAACAGTTGAAGAGAAGAGGGCTGAGAATACCTCCTTGCGGTGTACCATTTTCATGTCTTTTGTACTCAGAGACTGTGCCATGAAGTTTTACTCTTGCTTCTCTGTTTATGAGACAGTTTTTGGTCCAGGAGAGCAGGTTGCCTCTGACCTCTTTGTCAATGAGGCAGCAGAGAATAGCTGGGGCGCTAGCCAGTTCAAAGGCTTTTTCGAGGTCCAGGAATATCAGCATTCCTGATCTGTCATTCAAGTGGGCTAACAGAGTTGTAATACATTCCACTGTGCCAACCCCTCTTCTATAGGTATACATATCATGGTGCAGTTTAGGCATTTTCCACTCCAGTCTGTTGAGTGCCATTCTGTCAGCCGTCTTGGCTGCACAGCTTTGAAGAGAGATGGGCCTGGGATTAGCTGGATCTTTGGGTTTTGGGATCGGCACTATGTCTGCTCTATTCCAAGCAGAAAGTCTAGTTTGAGAAGTCCAGGCTAAATTAATTAACCTTAGGTATGCAGCGTCTCCCTCTGGGCCGAGGTTTCTAATAATTTTATAGGTTATTTTGTCGGCTCCAGGGAATGTATCCTTGGAGTTTTTCTTAGCCCGATTGAGCTCATCCAGTATGAAGGGGGCATTAGTGTCAGAGACTTCTTCACATGCTGTAAGGATTCTGTGCCACCTTTCTTCCTCTAGTCCGGTCTGTACTGCTAATACATCTGGTGGAAGTTGATTGCTGGCTGCTCTCTCTGCAAACCTGGTTGCCAGTACTTCGGCTTCCTGTTGAGGATCCTTGGGGTGTGGAGCTTTAGGTGTTTTATTCCCTTTGGCTCGGTGAATTTGCTGCCACATCTCTCCGAGAGAGGTGTGTTCATTCAGGTGTGAACACCATTCCAGCCACTTTTGTTCTTTTATTTGTCTGGTCTCTCGATGTACATGTTCCTTGACCTCACAAAGTAAGATCCTGTTGCGGTCACTTGGCTGCTTTTTGTATAGCTTTCTTGTTCTATTGAGTCTATGGTTGAGTTCTTTGACACGTTCGCAATAGTACCAATGATCTTTATGGTGTCCGGTGGACTGTTTTTTCAGTGGGATTGAGTGGTTGGCTGCACTTTGAATCGCTTTGACAAATTCTTGTTCTGCCTGATTAATGTCTTCGGGAAGATCATAGTTTCTTTGCCACTCTGAAATGAGGTTTTGAAATCGGTCCCAGTTTGCTAAAGCAAAGTTCCAGGCTTCAGATGGAGGCGGAGGTGGGGTGGGTAGGTCTAACTGAAGATCAATTTGGACCCCATAGTGCAGGCGATGAGTCACAATAACGTGGCTGAAGTATGTTGACCAGACCACACACTAGAAATTGAAGGGACGACGACGTTTCGGTCCGACTTGAGAATGGTCCAGGACGGACCGAAACGTCGTCGTCCCTTCAATTTCTAGTGTGTGGTCTGGTCAACATGGACCCCATAGTGGTCGCTTGTCAGTGTGGGCTCAACTGACCATGTTGCTGCATCTCTTAGGGAGGCTGAAACGAAGGTTAGGTCTAATCTGCCTCCTTGGATGTGGGTAGGTTCATTGTTGTTTAGGATTTGTATTTCTGGAAGCTGGTCCAGTAGATGTGTAATGTGTATGCTGGCTTCATTTGTTTTGTTCGAGCCCAGTGCCAATCGATGATGGGCATTAAAATCTCCACAAATGATTGTGTTTGTTGTTGTCGCGTGTCCAAATAACACAGAGAGATCCATTTCGGCTTGTGGAGACCTGTACACATTGAACTCTTCAAGTTTGTCGTGTCTTAGCTCAATGGTGACTCCCATTACCTCTGTCCCTCCTCCACAATTGGGTGGGCTGGTTATGGATTTGGAGATCAGGTCACATTTTACATAGATTGCACATCCCCTGGATTGCCCATTGATCCATGGAAGGAAGAAGCCTCGATAGCCTGAGATTTTAGGTTCTAATCCGGCTCGAAGCAAGCTCTCCTGTAGTATCAGGATGTCTATGCCCTTGGTTGCTGCTATGCATTGCAAGTGTTGCAATTTAGTGCGCAGTCCTTGCGCATTTCATTGCAGGATCTTTAGAATTCTAGGTTCTTGGAATTTGCTGATAATTCCGTGGTATCCATGGAGTCTGATGAACACGCCATGGAAGTTGCAATTGGTGTATAGGTTCTTAGTGGACCTGAAATTGACTCATCAATGTCGCTTTCCGACGAGCTGGACTCTATCTGCTTTTTATGGGGGTGTCTCCTGCCCTGCTGTCTTGACGGTGTGGATATTACATCTTCGAATTTTTTGAGCTTGTGCTCAATTGTCTTCCGAGTCTCTGTGGTTTGCTTGATTCCATGTGAAGACAGCAGACTTTCGATCAACTCAGTGACCAAAGTTTTGCGCATTGGCCAGAGAGCGTCCAGTTCTGTGGGAGCACTATTTAATGTTGTGCAGGTTTGGGGCCTAGTGGCTTTTAGACCCTTCTCGGTGGTAACTTTGGCACTGGAATTGCTACTCCTATTGGCCCCAGTGTGCTTGCTGGATGAAATGGGAGGCCGACTGCTTTGAACATGATTCTTGTGTCCTCCATCTTTCTTTTTGTCCTGTACTGTCTTCTCACCCTTCACCATGGTCGATGGTGAAGGGCCGTGTGCCCCCTCTTCCTGAATGGGTAGACCCCACGCGGTTTTAGTGGGCATGGGAGCTGGTATTCGTTTTGGTGGGGGTTTCGGCTCCGCTGTAGGCGTGGTGGGGTTCGTTTGAAGCCTTTTGAGCCTTTCAGGGCATTTCAAGTTCCAGGCATGATGTGCCTTGGAACAATTTGGGCATTTTGCCTGAACAGGGTGGTTTGCCTTGAATTTATCAATACATGTTTTTGTATCATGGGGCTGGCTGCAGACTCCACACCTCACTGGGCGTTGGCAGCCATCTTTGTGATGCCCAAATCTCTGACATCTAAAGCATCTTAGGGGTTCTGGGGTGTAAGGCCTGTGTTGGAACACGCCCCAGATTCCAAGGTCAAGTTTCTCCGGGATCTGTCCTCTTACTGTGAGAAGGACTTGTCGAGTTTCCTGTTTTGTGGTTCGTACTTGGCATCTCTCTGCTGACACCACATAGTTCAGCTTTTCGAGATGGCCAAGGGCCATATGCAAGGGATAGTGGAGGACAATGATTTTACTTATTTTATCCTCTGGTTTCAGTTCCTCACATTTTGCGTAATTTTTTAGAATCGTAGCGGCCGACTCGTCTTTAGGCCTCAGAATGTATTTTCCTTTGAGATTAGGTTTTGCTCTGAGCTGGAGCTGGGGGTACTCTTTTTCCAGGTCCACTAAAGTAGCGTAGGAAGACTGTGTGCTGCACTTTGAAGACTGGAAGCGTAGATCTAGTCTGAGGCGCTGGGAGAGCTGGAGAAGCTGGAGAGATTAATGGGCGATGGGTCGTCATGGAGTGGCTTGTCCTGTTAGCTTTATTCACGTGATGCCACTCGCCATCACTTTCAGAACTAGTATTCACTATCGATGGTCTTTTCCTACACTGAGCAGCATTGCTGGATCGATTATAAGTCAATTGGAATTCCATGATGAAATTCAAATGATCACTTGTGGAGTGGTCTGTTGAGTGAAGGTGATGCTCTGTGCTACTGGAGACAAAGTGGATGTGGTTTTCTCCAGTAGGTGGCTGTTATTTGAAGCACAATCGGGAGGAGGCCTGTCCACCACCCCACCTCCCCCAACTGCTCAGCCCTGTACCTTAAGCTCCCTCACCCAGTCGACGTGAGGTCTGCTGCTTGGGCGACTTCTGTTGTGCCGTTAATTATTATTTATGTTCTTTATATCAGTGCTTCTTTACAGTCTGACTGTTAGTCATGGCGTGCTTCCTCACGCTACAATATTTACTGTAATTTTACCTTTGCTTTCGCTCCATGCCTATGTTTATATATTGGGTAGTGCTGTTATTGTTGTTCCAGGACATTTAATGCTCAAGCCAGCTCCTATTTAGTGCTGTTGCTTTACTCTACTCTAAACGCTGGCTATTAGGTTAGGCTAGCTGCTGTGTCACAGGCCTCGGGCCCCTAGCCTTAAATTTTTCATGGACTTGTTTTCCATAAGTCTCCTTAATTTATTAATGATTTTTTTTTTTTGAGATATATACAAGAGTTGTTACATTCTTGTACAGCCACTAGTACGCGTAGCGTTTCAGGCACGTCCTTAATCCTATGGTCCCTGGAATACGATCCCCTGCCGCGAAGAATCGTTTTTTCATCCAAGTACACATTTTACTGTTGCGTTAAACAGAGGCTACAGTTAAGGATTTGCGCCCAGTAAATCCTCCCCGGCCAGGATACGAACCCATGACATAGCGCTCGCGGAACGCCAGGCGAGTGTCTTACCACTACACCACGGAGACTGCCGAATTTTATGCAGTGTCAAGCTGCATGTTCTCTTTTGCAGGTTTTACATTTTGCTTATTGCCTTTAAGTTATTAGGTAAAGTCAGCTAGGTTTGCTAGTTGCTGTGTCACAGACCTCTGGCCCCTAGCCTTAAGTTTTCATGGACTTGTATTTTCCATAAGTTTCCTTAATTTATCAATGAACTTTATGCAGTGTCAAGCTGCATGTTTCTTTGCTGGTTTTACATTTGTTTGTTTAACTTCTGCTTTGCCTTTAAGTTATTATGTAAAGTCAGCCAGGATGTGATAGTTGCAGGGATCGGGCCCTTGCCTCTTGCTTAAAGTTTATTCTGGCCCCTGCATTTACGTTTAGTTTCCTCTGCAAATTTCCTGCATTTTACATCGCTCTTGCTACATGTTTTTACTTTACTGGTTTACAATTATGTTTGTTTAACTTATGCTTCACCTTTAAGTTAAGTAAAGTCAGCTAGGATGTCCTAGACGCTGTCTTCGGGCCTCATGCCTCTCCCTTTAAGTTTATCTTGGACTCGTATTATGATTAGTTCCTTCAGCAATTTATTGCTAGTTATGCATTGCTTAAGTGCATGTCATTTTACTTACCGTTTTACCTTTATACTTGTTTTCTTGACTTTGGCATTAAGTTATTAAGTACTGACAGCTAGACAGTACCAGTTTCGTTTACCAGTACCAGTAAACGTTTCCAGTCGTTTTGTCTGCCCGGTGTAGCCCGAAAGAATCTGCAGCCTCCCGGCTGCTGGTTTATCCAGACATGTGTGGCCTCCCAGGCCTCTGGTTATCCGACGTGTTGTCTGCTCGGTGTAGCCCGGAAGATACTGCTGCTTCCCAGGCCGCTGGTTTATCCAGACGTTTTTGTCTGGCCAATGTAGCCAGGAAAGTTGTCATAGCCACTGCCGTCTTAGCTGACTGCGTTCAGGGACTGCTCTTCAGCCAACGTTCTTCCAGTGATGAGTTAAGCCGGCGATGTTATTCAGGTATTATATTTATATTGGTCATATAAATATGCGGCCTTCCAGGCCGCTGGTTTATCCAGACGTGTTGTCTGCCCGGTGTAGCCCGGAATATACTGCGGCCTCCCAGGCCGCTGGTTTCTCCAGACGTGTTGTCTGCCCGGTGTAGCCCGGAAGGTTTTTCACAGCCACTGACGTCTTCGCTGCCTTCGTTCAGGGGTTGATGTCCGGCCGATGTTCTTCCTGCGACGTGTCACTGTGTTCTAGCGGCCGATGCTCGGTTGGGTCTGTTGCAGCTGGTCCAGCCGTCTGCCCTAGTGTCCGAGCCGCCACTCTTCCTACGTTGTTGCTCAATTTTGGTGTCCAGCTGCTGCAGCTGTTGGTGTTCCGGCTGCTGACATTCCCGGCAGTCGGTGTTCTAGCTGCTGTGGGTACAACTGTTGCTGTCCCAGCTTGCTGCTGTTCAGGTGGAACATGGTCCAGCTGCTGGCGTTCCAGCGGTTGTTGGACCAGCTCCCATGCTATGGCTGAAGTTGTTCCTGATGTTCCAGTTGAAGCGGTCCCAACTGATAATGCCCATCCTACTGCGTTCCAGCTCCCAAGGGTCCAGCTGCCGACGTGCCAGCCCCCGAAGTTCCAGCAGAAGCGTTCCAGCCGACGTTATGCCTATTAGCACTCCTTTCAGTTTATTGTATTTGATTGTAATTTATTTCAGCTTCATGCATTAATCCGTTTTCTCTAAAGAGTTACATTCCAGCATTATTTTGAGCATAATCTGTTTTGCAGTCGCACTTCCCTTACTGCTGCAGTTTCCCCCTTGGCCCGTTGCCGCTAATTTTGTATCTTCGGCAGCGGCCGAAGATACTCTCCATTTCCTTGTTGGCTCCCAGGTTCTATATGGTCCCTAATTGTCTTGCAGTTGGACTTCTACTTATAACCGAAGTTTTCCCTGGTGGCCAGTTGCCACTATGTATTTATCTTTGGCAGATGTTGATGCACCAGTCGCCAATGTCCAGCTGCAGGTGTTCCAGCTGCTGATGTTCAGAGGCAGGATTTTACAGTTTACATTTGGCAACTGTTGTTTGTTAAGCCCTTATTTTGCCCTTGTTGACCACAAGTGTTCGTGTTGTGCATGCTACGTTATTGTTGGTTTGTTAAGGTTAGGGTTTCCCTGCTTACTTCCTCCTCCCCAGTGTGGGACATTTACTTCTTTATCTATTTATACAGTTCCTACTGTATCACACTACTACTTATTTAAGTTCTTTATTATTAGGTCCGGGTTTTAGTCGCCTTACTTCTACCCTCCCTCTGCTTTACTTGTTATCGTTTTCTCTGGCATTTTTCGCCATGCCCTCGGTCGGCCCGTACTAAGCCCATTAGCTAGGCCAGTCCGTTACGCCCTTAGCCGGGACCCCTGTGAAGCCCTTAGCTGGGCGGGCCCGCCCTGTTAGCCGGCTAATGGGCGGGCCCGCCCTGTTAGCCGGTTAGTGGTCCTGCGACCTCTTACTTTGGAAGGAGTATTTTGTGCTTTTCCCTATCCTTCTAGTGCTTATGTCTCTCTTTTACATTTTCTTAGTGAAAACTTCGTTATATTTGTAGGGTACTATTTATTTCTTGTGAATGTATGTGTGTGTGTGCATATGTATATGTATGTGTATATATGTATATATATATATATATATATATATATATATATATATATATATATATATATATATATATATATATATATATATATGTCGTACCTAATAGCCAGAACGCACTTCTCAGCCTACTATTCAAGGCCCGATTTGCCTAATAAGCCAAGTTTTCATGAATTAATGTTTTTTCGTCTACCTAACCTACCTAACCTAACCTAACCTAGCTTTTTTTGGCTACCTAACCTAACCTTACCTATAAATATAGGTTAGGTTAGGTTAGGTAGGGTTGGTTAGGTTCGGTCATATATCTACGTTAATTTTAACTCCAATAAAAAAAAATTGACCTCATACATAGAGAAAAGGGTTGCTTTATCATTTCATAAGAAAAAAATTATAGTAAGTATATTAATTCAGGAAAACTTGGCTTATTAGGCAAATCGGGCCTTGAATAGTAGGCTGAGAAGTGAGTTCTGGCTACTAGGTACGACATATATATATATATATATATATATATATATATATATATATATATATATATATATATATATATATATGTATGTGTATATATGTATATATATATATATATATATATATATATATATATATATATATATATATATATATATATGTATGTGTATGTATATATTCATTAGTTGCTATACTAATTTATAGTACTGTCATTCAATTTTTATTCCCATCTCGTCCGTAGTAATTTATTATGAGTCTGGGAGTTGGTTTACTATTTTCGTCCTTATTTCTGTTATTTTACTATATTAATTACATTAATTATTTTACATTTACGGATCCCCAGCCTTCCTGGTGTCCATTTCTCTTTGCCTCAAAACCCCAGATCTTGAAGTTCTTGGGGTACTGCTGCTCGCAGAATGCTCATCGACACTCGGACTAAACTCATTTACGCCTCTTAAGGCAGTTTCTTAGGCTAACTATTCAGCTCTTAACATGCTTTTCGGAGGCCAACATGCAATGGAGATCACTGTAACGGACTCGGTTACCGTCCTTATAATTCGTGTCACTCTGGACGCAAGCATGTTGCAGTTACGCCTTAAAACCTGTTTCTTATATTTGATTTATGGTTTTATTTATATATTGATTTGATATTGTATACATAGTGGTCATATAAATATTGATTATGTTGGGCTGTTCTATTGTTTTATATTATTCTATTGGATTATTTTGAAATGAATTATTACTTGCTGGATCCCTCCCCCTGGATTAACTTCTGCCCTTGACCCAGATACGGTAACTCGTTTCCCCAACCTTTTTTACTTGTCTGTTTTTTTTTTCCCCGCTAAAGTTCTGCTCGGTTTGGTAGTTACCTTACTTCGCTACAGACTAGTTTCCTGGAAGATCTTTTTCTCTTCCTTTCCCCTCTAGTCATTCCTATTCCCTGTGCCAGTGTTCCTTTTCAGAGTTTCTGCAGGGTATCACCATGGCTTTATCCATTATTGACACTTGCCCAGTTCGCTTCCGGAAATGTCCCCCTCCTCTTAGAAACTAATTCCAGCAGTACCCTTAAGGGGTAGGTTTCTTGCCCGTCACGTTCATACTGCATGCCCGTTTCTGCCCACCCTTACTGCCTTAATACTTCCAGATCCGACTACGGAAGGCGCACAAGGTACACCATTGATGAACAAGGAAAAGGGATGGAGCCCGAGGGCAGACTACTGCACCCATGAGGTCGACACACATTCCTAGTTACAGCGGCCAGCCGCCGCGTTTGCCCTTCGGGGTTGGGGGTTCCGCGCCGCTGGCCCTCGCGGGATTGGGGGTGCTCCGCCGGAACCCCCAAAGTGATAAGCCTGCAGATAGCTAAGAAATATTCCCATGAATTGTAATTAGTGTAATTAAATTAATGCAGATGTAGTTATTAATTGTAATTGATTCCTACTTTATCATTAAGTATTATTCATTATAATTATTCCTTAATACTTTATTGTTATGCACTAGTCAATAATTATTTATCATTCATCCTAATTAGCTATTTGATTCATTAAAAATAATTGCTTATCATTATACTATTTATTATTATTATTTATAAATAATAATTAATTTATTATTTATTAATTTATTAAATATTAATTTATTATTTACCATTATAAAATAAACAAGTCCCCAATCTGAGCACGTTTTCTTCCAACCTCAGAAAAAGAACACTGTTTTTCCCAAAAACGGTGGGTTTTCTGAGTGGAAGAGAAAACGTATGTCTGGAAGCTGACTTAACCGCCCCAAGCTGCGCGCGCAATGAGCCGAGGTTATATAAACCCGGATGCAGACTGCGTGGCCCCTTAATACTTTATTGTTATGCACTAGTCAATAATTATTTATCATTCATCCTAATTAGCTATTTGATTCATTAAAAATAATTGCTTATCATTATACTATGTTATTATTATTATTTATTATATAATAATAATTAATTTATTATTTATTAATTTATTATATATTAATTTATTATTTACCATTATAAAATAAACAAGTCCCCAATCTGAGCACGTTTTCTTCCAACCTCAGAAAAAGGTTGTTAGGGTTAAATACATAAAAATTAGGAGATTGGGTAACACTAGGTACAGAGCAAATTTAAAGCTCAGTGTAGGAAACAAAGAAGATGAAATTAGGTACTTTTTGGTTTTGCTTTTAAATAAGGCAAAAGTTTTACAGTTTTTCAATTCACTAGGGAGTGAGTTCCATAGACTAGGTCCCTTAATTTGCATAGAGTGTTTACACAGATTAAGTTTGACCCTGGGGATATCAAAGAGATATTTATTTCTGGTGTGGTGATAATGGGTCCTATTACATCCGTCCAGGGAGAGTTTCAGAGCATGGTTTGCATTTAAGAGCAGGGTTTTGTAAATGTAGTTGACACAAGAGAATGTGTTGAGGGAGTTAATATTTAGCAAGTTTAGGGATTTAAACAAGGGAGCTGAATGTTGTCTGAAAGCAGAGTTAGTTATTATTCTGATAGCAGATTTTTGCTGCGTGATGATGGGCTTAAGGTGGTTTGAAGTGGTAGACCCCCATGCACAGATACCATAATTAAGATACGGGTAGATTAGTGCATAATATAGTGAGAGGAGAGCAGAGTTTGGAACATAATATCTGATTTTGGAGAGTATACCAACTGTCTTAGAGACTTTCTTAGTTATGTGTTGAATGTGGGTGCTGAAGTTGAGTCTCTTGTCTAGGAATAGGCCAAGAAACTTGCCATCATTTTTATTACTGATGTTAATGTTGTCTATCTGTAGCTGAATTGCATTTGATGATTTGCTTCCAAATAAGATGTAGTAAGTCTTTTCGATGTTTAATGTTAGTTTGTTCGTTGACATCCATAAGTGGACTTTTTTTAATTCATTATTCACAACATTATTTAGTGTATGTGGGTTGAGGTCTGAATAGATAAGGGTAGTATCGTCAGCAAACAATATAGGTTTGAGAATATTAGAGACATTAGGCAGATCGTTTATATATATAAGAAATAGAAGAGGTCCTAAGATACTGCCCTGTGGCACTCCAACGGTAATTTGTAGAGTGGAAGAAGTTGTATCATTGATGGTTACATATTGGTGTCTGTCACTAAGATAGGATCGGATGTAGTCAAGGGTAAGGCCTCGGATTCCATAATGCTGAAGTTTAAGTAGGAGGTAGTTGTGATTAACAGTATCAAAGGCTTTTCTTAGGTCAATGAAGAGTCCAATCGGATTTGATATTGGTCTATAATTTATATATATTGGTAGATTTGATATTGGTCTATAATTGTTTATGTCCGCCGGATTGCCTCCTTTATGGACTGGCATTACTCTTGCTTTTTTGAGGATATCAGGGAAGGTGTGACACTCTATAGATTTGTTGAACAGTAGGGCTATGGGTGGGGCAAGGGCATGGGAGGCTCTCTTGTATGCAATGGACGGAATTTCACTGGTGTTCCCTGCCTTGGTTTTTAGAGAGTGTATGATGGACACAACATCTGCCGGGCTGATTGGTGAAAGGAGAAGAGAGTTTGGATAGCTGCCTGAGAGATATGTGTTGATATGTGTCTGAGTCTGTGGGATTTTACTGGCAAGATTAGCACCAACCGATGAAAAGAAACTATTAAATTCATTTGCCATTTCTAAATCAGTTGACGGTATATCCCCATCCTTGTAGAGCTTTATTTGGTTATGTGAGTGTTGTTTAGTTCCTAGGATACTAGAGATAGTTTTCCAAGTGTTTTTCATGTTGCCTTTTGCTTCATTGAATCTATTCACATAATATGCAAGTTTTGCCTTTCTTATGATACTGGTAAGCATTGATGAGTACCTTTTAGCTACTTCCTTTGAAACTAGGCCAATCCTAAGTTTCTTTTCATATTCATGTTTCTTGTTGATTGAGTTGAGAATGCCACTTGTGAGCCATGGATTGTTTAATCTTTTGTCAGTTACTTGCTTGGTAAAAAGGGGACAATGAAGGTTGTAGAGACTTAGAGTTTTGGAGAGGAAGAGGTTAGCTAATGAATTTATATCATGGGTATTATTGAATTCAGAATCCCAGTTAATATTGTGAAGTGCATCTGTAAGATTGCCTAAAGCTGATTCACTGTGTAGCCTAAATGAAAGTTTCTTGCTTTTTGGTGGTATTATGTCCATGTTCGCTATGAGAAAGGTAGGATAGTGGTCAGTTGTTCTGTCGTAGATTATACCAAATACAAGGGGAGCTGTTATGTTTGTCCATATGTGGTCCAAGGTAGTGGCTGATGTTTGAGTGACTCGGGTAGGTTTGGTGATTGTGGGGATTAGCATACAGGAGTTCATGCTGTTAAGGAAATAGTCAACTTGAGAGCAATTTTGTTGACCCAGGTCAATATTAAAGTCTCCTCCCAGAATGATGTGGTTTTTGTTGAGATTGTTGTTTATAATAAGATTCCTTAGGTTGTCTGAGAAAGAAGCTATGTTAGTATTGGGAAATCTATAGATGGTTCCAATAGTCAAAGAGGATTTAAGGGATTTAATTGTAAACTGAGCAAAAGTATATTCACAGTAGTCATCTCTGTCACTAATAACACTGTTGCAGATAAATGTATCTCGGTAATATATAGCTGTGCCACCACCTTTTTTATTAGGCCTACAGTTATGAATGGTTTTATAACCAGCTAAGTTGTAGAGTTGGGTATAGTCTTTATTTAGGCAAGTTTCTGTTAAAATAATGAACGATAAGTTAGTACCAAGTGCTGTGAGTAATGCATTTAAATCGTCAAAATGTTTACCAAGTGATCTAACATTTTGGTTATAAACTGATAAACAGGTGCTATTTTGGAGTTTGTTTTTAGCCTGGTGTGCTGTGAAATACTTGCAATAATGATGATCAATGTGCTGGTTGGTGTAGATATGAGACAGAAGATTTTGATCAGGATCAATATCAGTGTGCATAGAGATGCAGAGGGATCACGATACAAGATACACGATAAAGCAAAACACAAGAATAAAAGCAAATACCATAAAATAGTAACAATTTAGAAGTAAAATAAAGATCCAATAGATAGCCAGGGAGGACACAGAAGTTACATAAAATAAAAAAACAAAAAATCAGTAGAGACTGACAATATAAATGTAAAATAAAAAATAATAAGAAAAATGATAATCATAAAAAAAAAAAATGATCTTGAAGATAATTAGCTTAGTAATGGTTAATTAACAGGGTAATAAAAAGCCCTAGGTTTAGTGACAAGGGGATTAACTAAGAACAAATAATTAAGAGTATAAAACAGGCAAAGATGACAAACAAAAAAAATAAAAAAATAAAAATAAAAATAAACACCTTTGGAAAGGAAAGGCAGAGCTTAAGTACACTTTGGTTGTATGTGAGACTACAAATTATGTTCTGGTTATTCAGCTGTTATCCCACAGTCATCCAGGAAAGAAGTGAGGTGTACTTCAGTGGTTATGACATAAGTTTTTCCAGAGTCAGTCTTCCTAGCTATTATTTTACCATCGCGCACAAAACAATGTTTAATAGCAGTGGATCTATTGCGAATTCCACGTAGTTTAAATAAGAGATTTTGTCTGAATCTGGTAAGACATTAGTTCACATAAACATTGGATTTCATAGCGACTGCAGTAGTGATAAGGTCTGACTTGCGGGAGCAGCTATCTAACTTCACCCTTATCTTTCTGTTGTTTGTACGAGATGATTTGGTACCCACTCTATAAGCTGACTTAATGTCTCTTGCTTCGATTGAATAATTCAACTTAGTACGCAATTCCTGGATCACGATGGCAGTACAGTCTTCTCTGTCAGTTTCATGGGGAAAATCCTGTGATGAGATGATGACAGAATCAAGGAGCTTAAGTTGGTCTGATTCGTCTTGGGTTGTAGTGTGTTGCTGTTGTAGGGAGTTAAAATGGTTCTCTAACTTTTGTAGCATCTCTTCTTGCTTCTTAGAGGTTTCTGCTGGTTTAAAGTTAGTAACCGAGATCTGAAGAGAGCTTAATTCCTGTTCGAGGTGGCCGACTCTGGACAATGGAATAAGAACAATGATAATCATAAAGTAAAATGATCTTGAAGATAATTAGCTTAGTAATGGTTAATTAAAATCCTATAACTGGTATGAACCTAAGAAAACAAAGTGAGCTCAATAGATAATTCCGAGAAAAAAAAGATGACATGTAAATCTAATTAAATCTTGAAATTTACTCTAATATAAATCTAAGTGTAAAAATAAACAGGGTGAGAGTATATTCATGTGAAATATTTTACTATGATACTGAGGTAGATGCTTATATAAACAATTATACTATTAATTAATTCCAATAAATGATTACAAGAAACAAATACCAAGTTACTTTAAATATAACTATAGCTCTCAAAAGAGTACCAACGATGCAATTATTAGTCTCCTTGATATAATTTACTCAGCCCTTGACAAAAATGAGTTTCCAATTGGACTCTTCATTGACCTGAGAAAGGCCTTTGATACGGTTACGGTTAATCACGATTACCTCTTAAGTAAACTCCATCATTATGGAATCCAAGGCCATGCACTGGACTATATCCAATCCTGTCTTAGTGATAGACACCAATGTGTAGCCATCAATAATATTATCTCTCCCATTCTACCAATAACCGTTGGAGTGCCACAGGGCAGCATCTTGGGACCCCTACTATTTCTTATATACATTAATGATCTGCCTAATGTCTCTAACATTCTGAAACCTATTTTGTTTGCTGATGATACTACCCTCATTTACTCCAACCCCAACCCACATACACTAAATGATGTTGTTAATATTGAACTAAAAAAAGCCCACTTATGGATGTCAACCAACAAACTAACACTTAACATAGAAAAGACCTACTACATCCTATTTGGAAGCAAATCTACAAATGCAATTCAGCTTCAGATTGACAACGTAAACATTAGCAATAAAAATGATGGAAAGTTTCTTGGCATATTCCTAGACAAGAGACTCAACTTCAGTACCCACATACAACACATAACTAAGAAAGTTTCTAAAACAGTTGGTATACTCTCCAAAATCAGATATTATGTTCCTAACTCTGCTCTCATCTCTCTATATTATGCACTAATCTATCCCTATCTCAACTATGGTATCTGTGCATGGGGTTCAACCACTACAAACCACCTCAAGTCCATCATCACCCAGCAAAAATCTGCTATCAGAATAATATCAAATTCTGCTTTCAGATAACACACAGCCCCCTTGTTTAACTCCCTAAACATGCTAAACATAATCTCTCTCCACAAATTCTCTTGTGTCAACTACATTTACAAAACCCTGTTCTTAAATGCAAATCCTTGTCTGAAACTCTTCCTGGACAGATGTAATAGGACCCATTATCACCACACCAGAAATAAATATCTCTTCGATATCCCCAGAGTTAAACTTAATCTGTGTAAACACTCTATGCAAATAAAGGGACCCAGTTTATGGAACTCACTCCCTACTGAATTGAAAAGCTGTCCAACTTTTACATCATTCAAAATCAATACTAAAAAGTACCTAATTTCATCTTCATAATTTTTCATTTTTTGCCTTAAAATTGCACTGTATCTATTTGCTACCCAATCTCCCAACCTTTATGTTCCCAATTTGAACATCTTTACCATTGTGAACATTGCTGTTTTCTTATATGTGCTGCCAATCTGTTATATGGTGTTTATAAATCTTGTTTATCTGTATCTTTTGCTACCCAGTCTCTCAATCTTTATGTGCCCATTCTGAACATCTTTACCATTGTGATCATTGCTGTCTTATATGTGCTGTCAATCTAATGTATGGTGTCTATTAATCTTGTTTAAATTACTAATCAAGCTGTCAATGTAATCAATCAGAGCTTTAATATAACAATGTGCTTTAATATACTTACTTATCTCTCTCATCTCATTTTTCTCTTGTAATGTATCTTTCATTTATCAATTCTGATTGACATTACCTACTTAAAATTATCCGCTAGATTAAGGACCTGCCCGAAACGCTGCGCGTACTAGTGGCTTTACAAGAATGTAAATACTGTTCTATCCAATGTATTCTCACAAACCCTATGTACCTTCTTGTATAAATATAAATAAATAAATAAATAACAGGGTACTTACTTTAAATATAAATGGGTACGTGTTCAATATTAAAACGACAATATAATGCTATTAACATTTAAAATCTTCTACTTAACAGGCATATAGTTATTAAATGAAGTTTAGTGATGTAATACCCATTCTATTCTTTTTACCCATTAGTTTTAAGCTTTAGTCATTAATGTTTTTCCTGCCCGAAACGCTTTGCGTAATAGTGGCTTTAGGCATTGTATGTACTAGCTCTATCTATAAAGCCAACAAACTTTGTAAAATCTCTTTATGTATGTACCGTACCTAAATAAAAATTATTATTATTATTAATATATTATTATTATAATATTTTTATATTAATATTATTATTATTATTAAATAATTAATTATTAAATAATAATTTATTAATTAAATAATTAAATAATTATAATAATTAATAATAATAATAAATAATATAAATATATATAAAAATATATATAAAATAAATAATAATAATAATATAAATAATAATTTATTAATTAAATAATTAAATAATTATAAATAATTAAATAATAAATTATTAAATAATATTATTATAATTATTATTATTATAATAGACATAATCCGGGCTTGGTAAGGACGCCGCCCGCCAGCGTAAACACAACACACCACGAATGACCACAAACACGATACAACGCACAAAACACAACACTTTTGTCAGTTTTTGGACAGACTCCTTTTATATTTATTATGTGATAGTTATACTTGCATATAATGATAACTATTATAGGTAAGCGCCTAATATGTAATATTAATCAATAAAAACGAAGTCAGAAGGCACACGCCTGTCTGTACATGTCTTTTGTGTAAAGTGTTTTGGGCGCTCATGTACTTGTGCGCTAGCTGGCGTTCACAACGGTTCTCGCCTACAAGCATTAGAATTAAACAAACGAATTTATTTATTCATTTATATACAAGAAGATACATTTTTCTCGAGAGAGTACATAACACTGGTGTTCTTACATTCTTTTTAAGCCACTAACTCGCAAAGGCTTTCGGGCATTTCTAGATCTAGACATTTCATCTAGACACAATTTCATTTCCTGACTCCAGCATTATGGAATCCGATGCCTTGCCCTTGACTACATCCGATCCTATCTTAGTGACAGACACCAATATGTAACCATCAATGATACAACTTCTTCCACTCTACCAATTACCGTTGGAGTGCCACAGGGCAGTATCTTAGGACCTCTTCTATTTCTTATATATATAAACGATCTGCCTAATGTCTCTAATATTCTCAAACCTATATTGTTTGCTGACGATACTACCCTTATCTATTCAGACCTCAACCCACATACACTAAATAATGTTGTGAATAATGAATTAAAAAAAGTCCACTTATGGATGTCAACGAACAAACTAACATTAAACATCGAAAAGACTTACTACATCTTATTTGGAAGCAAATCATCAAATGCAATTCAGCTACAGATAGACAACATTAACATCAGTAATAAAAATGATGGAAAGTTTCTTGACCTATTCCTAGACAAGAGACTCAATTTCAGCACCCACATTCAACACATAACTAAGAAAGTCTCTAAGACAGTTGGTATACTTTCCAAAATCAGATATTATGTTCCTAACTCTGCTCTCCTCTACCTATATTATGCACTAATCTACCCCTATCTTAATTATGGTATCTGTGCATGGAGGTCTACCACTGTAAACCACCTTAAGCCCATCATCACTCAGCAAAAATCTGATATTACAGTCTTGTTATCAGAATTATAACTAACTCTGCTTTCAGACAACACTCAGCTCCCTTGTTTAAAAGCCTAATCTTGCTAAATATTAACTCCCTCCACACATTCTCTGGTGTCAACTACATTTACAAAACCCTGTTCTTAAATGCAAACCATGCTCTGAAACTCTCCCTGGACAGATGTAATAGGACCCATTATCACCACACCAGAAATTAATATCTCTTTGATATCCCCAAGGTCAAACTTAATCTGTGTAAACACTCTATGCAAATTATGGGACCTAGTCTATGGAACTCACTCCCTAGTGAAATGAAAAACTGTAAAACTTTTGCCTTATTTAAAAGCAAAACCAAAAAGTACCTAATTTCATCTTCTTAGTTTCCTACACTGAGCTTTAAATTTGCTCTGTACCTAGTGTTACCCAATCTCCTAATTTTTATGTACAGTAGTATCAAACAACCTTATCATTGTGTTCATTGCTGTCTTCTTTTATGTGCTAGCCATATGCTGTATTGTGACTACCAATTTTTTTCAACTACCATTCAAGCTGTCATTGCAATCAATCTTATATTGTTTCTGCTGTATTGTGCCTACCAATTTTTTGTCAACTACCATTCAAGCTGTCATTGCAATCAATCTTAGCTACTGTCATGTTCACAGAAAATGGTACCATCCGTTTTCTATGTGTGGCGGAGCAGACGCCAGGTAAGGTAAACAAGAGCGTACAGGACGCCCGCCAAGCTTGGTAGCTACTAGTCATGTATCAGTTTAACTATTAAAGTCAGTAACCAAGCGATGGCTTTATATCAACCCTACAACCAAGACTTCCTCAGTAACACACAAACACCACATTGGCGACGAGGATGAACTGTGAACGCAGGTATTTGTTCAGTTTAAAACACAAGGGAGAAGCATGCTGCCTGGAGGAGGAAGAGAAACTGTGAGCGCCATACCCAATGCTGTATGCTAACCGATGCTGTGTGCTAACCGATGCTGTGTGCTAAACGATGCTATGTGCTAACCAATGCTATGTGCTAACCAATGCTATGTGCTACCCCAAGCTATGTGCTGACTCAAGCTGTGTGTACTGAGTACACACAGTACACACAGTACTGTACAACACAAAGCTGCTATTAGGACAATATCCAATTCTGGCCCCAGACATCACTCGGTACCCCTACTCAAATCTCTGAATATGTTAGACATTAAGTCACTGCACATTCTCTCATGTGTATTGTACATATATAAAACGCTAAACTATAATGCCAATCCTGATCTCAAAAGCTTCATTGAAAGTTGTAACAGAACCCATGAGCATCACACCAGAAATAAATACAGTTTTGATATTCCTAGAGTACGACTTAATCAAACTAGAAATGCTCTACAAATCAAGGGGCCCAGAATGTGGAATGACCTTCCCAACCATGTTAAAGACTGTACCTCTCTCAACCAGTTTAAGTTAAAAACGAAGCTATACCTAATAAACTCCCTGTAACCTACCTTACCCTTCTATTGTCAACCAATGTCTGTTTTTCTTTAAAGAGCGCTGTTTGTCGACATAATTGTATTTGTGCTGCTTTTGCATCTATGTTTTCATTTCTTGTTTTCATTCTACTCATTATGCTCAATTAGTATTAAGCTTGTCATTTAAGTTTATCATGCCCGAAACGCTTTGCGTAATAGTGGCTTTAGGCATTGTATGTACTAGCTCTACCTATAAGTCAACCAATCCTTGTAAAATTTTATTGTATGTATGTACCTTACCTAAATAAAATTGTATTGTATTGTTGAGTAATCTGCAAGCCGATGCTGTGTACGAAACGACGCTTTGATGTGTACAAAACCTGATGTTGTGGTTACGAAACGACGCTTCGTGTTACAAAATTCTTCACGCTGTGAATTGACTGCTGTACCAACTGCTGACAACTGCTGCACCAACTGCTGTACCAACTGCTGCGCCAACTGCTGTACCAACTGCTGCACCAATGGCTGTACCAACTGCTAACTTCTGCTGTGCCAACTGATGTGAGTAGGAACAACACATGTACACAAGGGCTAGGTAAGAAGTCAGTTGCTGCTATATTGTGCACTGTTGTGAACTTTTGCATTAAAATGCTTGTGTGCTTTGCAAAATTAAAGTGAATACAGTGAATTCTTAACTAACATATACAGTGCAGTAAGTGTTTAATATTTTGAGGAACATTTAAGTGATAAGTTTACATTTATTCAGTAAAAAATGGCAAATATACCTCAGTTTCCTGCATTTGATCCTGACTGTGACCAGACAAACCTGTGACAGAGGTGGATCAAATGGCTTAAAAGGTTTGAAAATTTGTTGATAGTTTCTGACATCAAGAGTGCTGAAAGAAAGCGTGCCTTTCTACTTCATTATGCAGGTGATAGAGTTTGCGACATCTTTGACACACTGAAAGACACTGGTGGTGCCAAAGATTATGACATTGCCAAAGCCAAATTAACTGAACATTTCAAACCAAGGCAAAATACTGCAATGGAAATTATGTATTTTAGGAGAGCCAGACAACTCTCTAATGAAACCGTTGATCAATACCACACACGTCTGCAGGGTTTAGCAGCCCATTGTGAGTTTGCTGATATTGACAAAGAAATCAAACAGCAAATAATTGAAACATGCACATCTACACGTCTTCGTCGAAGAGCTCTAGAACTTGTTGATGATGACAGTTCTCTTACCAAGATACTGGATATGGCTCGTCGAATGGAAGATGCTGCACGTGATGCTCGTGTCATGGAGTGCAGTGCCAACAACGGTTCTGCCACTGTTACTAACAGTGATGAGGTACGTAAGGTTCAGGGAGGACACCGTGATCAAAGAAGATATCATGGCAAACCTAACAGTAAATTGAGCCGAGAGCCACATCACAACTGGAGTCATGGGACAAGACTCAAGCAGTCACAAAGACCCACATTAGAGGGTGTCAACAATAAATGTTACAATTGTGGAGGAGACTACCCACACCAAGGTAATGTGTGTCCTGCTCAAGGTAAGAAGTGCTATGAGTATGGAAAACTAGGTCATTTTGGTGCTATGTGTCGTTCCGCACTAATGAAACCACAGTCAATGAATAAAAGCACTGTACGAGGATCAGGTCATAGGGGTCGAGGTGGTAAACACAATATTGCACCTCATATCCAGAATGTTAATAATGTACAAGACAACATTTCATTACAACCAGTCTCAGATGACAGTGAATGTGATTACTCTTATGGGGTACAATCAATCACAGAATGGAATGATCTTCCAAACAACCCAGAGACTATAGTATACATTGCTGGTATTTGTCTCAAAGTTCTCATTGACACTGGATCAAACATTGACACCATTGCTGAGTGCCACTATAAAAAATTTAAAAAACAGTTCCCAAAGCTTGAAAACAATGATGGTAAAGCCACTACCTATGCTTCAAAGGTAGCCTTGCTAGTGATTGGAACTTTCACTGCAGAGATTAAGTAAAAGAATGCAATGCTCACTACTACATTCCATGTTGTTAGGAATGCAAAGGAGTCTTTACTCAGTTACAAGACTTCAACCAAATTGGGGCTACTTCAGCTTTCTAATGCTGTAGCAGTGGAATCTGCAAACAATGTTGATGGTATTGTTGCTGAATTTTCTGATCGATTTTAATCCATAGGTTGTTATACTGATAGCAAAGTACATCTGCATATCAACCCAGATGTAATTCCAGTTGCCCAACCACATCGCCGACAACCATTCCATACTCGCAAGAAAGTCGATGCCGAACTGGATAGGCTGATGGAACTAGATATCATTGAACCAGTAACAGGCCCAACACCATGGGTAAGCCCAATTGTCACTCCACCAAAGCCGAAGAATTCAGATGAGATACGCATTTGTGTGGACATGCGTGTTCGCAACAAGGCAATAATGCGTGAACGCCATCCCACACCCACTGTAGATGATATGATCTACCGCTTGAATGGTGCAACTGTATTTAGCAAGTTAGATTTAAACAAGGGCTATCATCAGCTTGAACTTGATGATGAGAGTCGATTCATCACAACGTTTACGACACATCGAGGTCTGTATAGGTACAAGCGCCTGAGTTTTGGTATCAACAGTGCTGCCGAAGTATTCCAGCACATCATCAGCCAGGTATTGCAAGATATACCTAATGCTGACAACATGTCTGATGACATCATTGTTTATGGCCGTACCCAAGCTGAACACGACAAAGCTCTTTGTGCAACATTGCAACGCTTACGAGAAAAGAATCTGACGTTAAGCCGAGCAAAGTGTGAGTTCAATCAACGTAAAATTGAATTCTTTGGACATGTACTTAGTGACAAAGGTCTGTCTCCAGATCCTAAGAAAGTTGCAGATATCAAGAATGCTGCACCTCCTTCTACGTCCACTGAAGTACATAGTTTTCTGGGAATGGCAAACTACTGTTCCCGCTTCATTCCAGATTTTGCTACCATTACGAAGCCTCTACGTGAGCTCCTGAAGAAAAATGCCTCATGGTACTGGAGCGATATCGAACAAAATGCATTTGATGCCGTGAAAGATGCACTAGTAGAGAATGCAACTGCAGCATACTTTGATCCATCAATGGACACTGAGTTAACGGTGGATGCTAGTCCTGTTGGTTTAGGTGCTGTTTTAGCCCAACACAAACCTGGTCAACCAGATTCCAGAGTAGTAACTGCCTACGCCAGCCGTTCTCTCACAGATGTTGAGCAACGATACAGTCAGACAGAGAAGCAAGCTCTTGCTCTTGTATGGGGCTGTGAACACTTCAATGTGTATCTGCTTGGTGCGCCCTTCACCACGATAGTCACTGACCACAAACCGTTGGAGACCATCTTCAATAATCCAAAGTCCAAACCACCAGCTGGCATTGAGAGATGGGCTCTTCGTCTGCAACCATACAACTTTGCGGTGAAATACAAGCCGGGTGCAGGCAATCCCGCTGATTACATCAGTCGACATCCTGCCAACAGTTTCACCATCACCAAGCATCAGCAAGTTGCCGAGGAATATGTACACTCTGAAACCTGTGATGCAGTCCCTAAGGCTCTCACTCTTGATGAAATCCGTACTGCAACCCTAGAGGACCCAACTCTGCAAGCAACAGTGGATTCATTGACTAAGAAAAAGTTTCCACGCATCCCACCCTCAGGAGTTGACCAAGATGCATTCAAAGCACTTGAACGCATCCAGACAGAATTAAGTGTTACGCAACACCGTGCTGCGAGGTACTCGTATCGTCATTCCAGCTGTTCTCCAGCAACATGCTCTGAAGCTTGCACATCGAGGACACCAAGGTCTTGTTAGGACCAAACAGCTGCTACGAGAAAAGGTGTGGTTTCCTGGCATTGAACGTCAAGCAAAGGATATGCATGATGCCTGTGTGCCTTGCCAAGCTGCAGTGGATACTTCAAAACCAACACCTCTACAACCTTCACCACTACCTGCTGCACCATGGACGGAAGTATCAATGGACTTCTGCGGACCGCTACCAACTGGAGAGTACTTGATGGTAGTCATTGATGATCACTCACGTTATCCAGAAGTAGAAATCATCACTTCCACTTCTGCAAAGGCTGTCATCCCGAAACTCGACAAGATCTTTTCAAACTTTGGCATTCCTGAAGTTGTCAAGACGGACAATGGACCGCCATTCAATGGACAAGACTTCGTCAACTTTGCTGAGCATATTGGATTCAAACACCGCCGTGTGATGCCACTACATCCTCAAGCTAATGGAGAAGTTGAGAGATTCATGCAACCTCTCATGAAAGCGGTACGCTGTGCTCATGCCGAAGGACGATCCTGGAAACAAGCTATGTATGCTTTTCTCAGGAACTACCGTGTAACACCGCATGGAACACTGGGCAAGTCAACTGGTGAACTTTTATTTGGACGTCCTATGAGAATCGCACTACCCGTCATGCCAGCCGAGGTAACGGATAAACGTCTCGCTCAGAAGGATGCACTAGCCAAGGGCAAAATGAAAATTGCTCATGATCAACATGCAAAGAAACAATTCATTAAGGTTGGAGATACTGTTCTCATTAAAAAGAAAAGAGGGAAAGCTAGATATGCCGTATGATACAAAACCATATAAAGTGATTAGTGTAAAAGGAACTATGGTAATAGCTAGTAATAGAGATCATAGTATAACACGTAATATGGCTTATTTCAAAGTGATTCCAACTAGTGTAGAAAATGATGAAGTGCAAAGTCGTGCAAAAGAAAAAGAAAAAATGAGTTATAACTCGATAAACAATTCATCACGGGATGTTATTGTATTTGGAGAGACTCGTCCTAAACGTCATGTTAAACGCCCTACACGATTTGATGATTAATTGTGTTCCTATGTAATGCAAAGTATTTACTTGTTATGCTGAACTAAATTTAATATTGTTTGAATAATGCAGATCTCTCATTCAATATTTTGTAACTTTGTATTTCAGTTTCTTTCATGTTTGTTTAACATTGCATATGTATTTTTAACATTAAGCACGACAAAAGCATAAAGCAGTAAAAGTTAAAGCACGACAGAGGCGAGAGGAAGGATGTTGTAAGGACCGCGCAAGATAACGAAGACAGTAGTGATCACGGCGGTCCTGGAGAGACAGGAAGCCAGTGTCAACATACAAGCTAAGGACGGGAGTCGAACGAAAGGCACCAGAACTGAGGCGCAACCCAGTATGGTGCAAAGCATCAAGACGGCGAAGAGTAGAAGGAGAAGCAGACGAGTAAGCAGGGCAACCATAATCGAGCTTAGACAGGACGAGAGAGGAATGTAAAGTAAGGAGAGTGCGCCTATCTGCCCCCCAAGAAGTATGGGACAAGACCCGAAGGAAGGTAAGGGCCTTAGAGCACTCAACACGGAGGTAAGAGATATGGGGAGACCAAGACAAATGAGTGTCAAGGAATAACCCCAAAAGCTTCGCGGAATCATTGTACTCAAAAGGATGACCATAAAGTAACAAAGAGGGACGAAGAACGACCTGTTTCCGAGTAAAAGTCATGGCACAAGTCTTAGAAGTAGAGAACTTGAAGCCATGATCGGTGGCCCAAGACGACACGGCATCAATTGCAATTTGAAGCCGGCACTGAAGGAGAGGCGAATCATCACCCTGACAGCATAGGGTAAGATCATCGACATAGAGCGTGGAGAAGACACCTGAAGGAAGAGAGGAAAGAAGACCATTGAGGGCAACCAGAAAAAGAGTAGTGCTCAGAACACTACCCTGGGGCACACCTTCGTATTGCTGAAAAGAGGCAGAGAGAGCGGTACCAAGTCGCACCCGAAAGGAACGACGAGAGAGGAAGCTGCGGAGAAAGAGAGGGAGATGACCACGAAGGCCAAAAGAATGAAGTTGAGATAGAATATGATATCGCCAAGTGGTGTCGTAAGCCTTTTCCAGGTCAAAAAGGACGGCAACAACGGAGGTCTTCGCAGCAAAAGCAGTACGAATATAGACCTCCAAGTTCACCAAGACATCTGTCGTGCTGCAGTACTTGCAGAAACCAAATTGAGAAGGGGAGAGGAGGTGATGGTGTTCCAGAAACCACATCAGACGAACGTTAACCATACGTTCAAAGAGTTTGCAGACAAAACTTGTGAGGGCAATAGGGTGAAAGTCCTTAGGGGTACCCAGAGATCCCAGTTTGCGAACAGGGAGGACAACGGTATCGAGCCAGTCCTCAGGGACTGACGACGACTCCCAGATCCGATTATACAGACTCAGTAAATATTGAGACGTGCACGGAGCTAGGGAGATGGCGAAGCATCTCATAATGAATACCATCGGAGCCCGCCGCCGTAGAACCGCAGAGGGCCAGGGCAGAACGACGTTCAGAGAGAGAGAAGGGATCATTATAGGGAAACCAAAGACGAGTGCAGAAATCTAAAGGACGAGACTCAAGGACAGGTTTACGAAGAAGGAAAGATTGGGGAAGATGAAGACCAGAGCTAACAGAAGAAAAGTGGGAAGCCAGTTCGGAAGCGTCCTGCAACGGGTCCGCCACAAGAGTACCACGGAGGTGAAGGACCGGTGAAACATTGGGAACGAACTTACCCTCTATCTTGCAGATACGCTTCCAGATCTGTGGCAGAGGAGTTTTGGACGTAATTGCGGAGACATAAGATGCCCAACATTCACGCTTAGCCGTACGGATGGCCCTACGGGCCACTGCACTTGCTTTCCGAAAGAAAAGAAAAGAATCGGCCGTCTGCCGACGGCGACGTCTCTTCCAGGCTGCACGCTTACAGCGGACAGCCGAGCACAATCCGCATTCCACCAGGGAACGCACTTCCGTGGACCCCGAGAGGAAGAGCGAGGAATAGAGCGAAGGGCAGCGTTGAAGACAGTGTCATGAAAAAGGAGGAGAGCACGAGGGAGAGGCAGAAGGGAGAGGTCAGAGAGAGCAGCACTGAGGGTAAATAGGTTCCAGTCCGCCTTAGCAAACTGCCACCTAGGGAAAGAGAGGGAAGGGCGAAAAGAGAAATAATAAACAAGGATGGGGAAATGGTCACTGCATGGAGGTCATCAAGAACCTGCCACGTGAAATCTAAGTAAAGAGAAGAAGAGCAGAGAGAAAGATCAAGACAGGAAAGGGTGCGAGTCCGAGAATCCAAGTGAGTGGGCTCACCAGAATTTAGAAGAGACAGGGAAGAAGAGAGGATAAACGGCTCAAGAAGGCGACCTCGGGTATTCGTCAGAACATCACCCCAAAGAGAATGACGACAATTGAAGTCACCCAGCAGAAGCACAGGCTCCGGCAAGGAGTCCAGGAGGTGTTTCAAATCAGGAAGAGAAAGCGGGACACTTGGGGGGAGATAAATGGAACAAACTGTGTACCATTTCCCCACAAAGATACGAGCAGCAGAACAATAGAGAGGCGAAGGAAAAAGTAAAGGAACAAAGGGAACATCAGCATGAACCAAGAGAGCAGAAGAATTAGGAGCCCCAGCAACGGCTGGGGGTGGGGGGGGGCGGAGAGAATGGAATAGCCACGAAAACGACCAGGACGAGCACCAAGCATCGGCTCCTGGAGACAGACACAAAGGGGCGAAAACCGCGAAATTAGAAGTTGGAGTTCGAGGAAATTGGCGTAATAACCTCGAACGTTCCATTGAAGAATAGACATCGACGAGAAGAGTAAGGACAACAACAGAGAACAAGGAAGAAACAAAGGCAAAAGAGCAACATAGCACGTTAAAGAATATCAGGGTCAGCAAAGTCAGGGTTAGGGGGCATGGGTAAACTGAGCAAAGACGGAGGGAAGGAAGCGGAAGAACAGACCAGAGGTGGGCGGGCGGGGTCCGGAGGAGGAGACAACGGAGAGGAGCAGTCAAGGACAGCAGCAGGAAGAGGGGATGTAGAAAGAGGGGAGCGCACCTCAGCAAGGGCAACAACCGAGAGGGATGCAGGGGCCAAAGAAGCCTCCATAGCAGGAACAGGGGGCGCAACCACTGAAATGGGAGGGGAAGGAGCAATAGAGCCAGTAGTAGGGGCCGAGGAAGAAAGCAAAACCTTCTTACCCGCCGGGGAGGAGGAAGGAGAGGAGCCAGGCTTACGCTTCTGGCGTAGAGAGACCGGTGTCCCAGCAACTACGTACCGGGCAACGGATTCCAGCGTCTCAACAGGAGAAGCTGAACGAGAGCACACACGACGGCCGTTAGGAGAGCGATGGACATCCGCCTGCATCGACAGGCGGCGGGGAGAGTCAATAGATGGAGGAGAAGGATGGGAAGGAGGATTGGAGGGAGACGAGGAAGAAGACACAGGAGACATGACAGACCGGGTAGAAAGAAGGGGAACCCCAGACAGAGGACCAGGAGGGGGACCCTTTGGGACAGAACTCAAAAACAGAGGAGAGGGCAGTGGGCGTATCAGGGTCCAAGGCCCGGAAACGGTTGTGAGTCTGAGGAAGGTGGGAAGGACGAGGAGAGCGCAACACGCGAGCATAAGAGATATTAGCATAAGGCGGGAGCCGGCGAACCTGGCGCCTCGCCTCAGGAAAAGATAAACGCTCCCAGTGCTTCAAGTTGAGGATGGCTGCCTCAAGCTTGTAATGGACACAGGCACAGGAGAAGGTAGGATGGGCCTCACCGCAGTTGAGACAGCGAGCTTGGGGAGAAGTGCACTCCGACTTAGAGTGACCTTCGCCACCACACAAAGGACAGAGAGAGACAGTCCCGGAGCAGCGGAGGGCACCATGCCCAAACCTCCAGCACTTGTTACAAAGCCGAGGAGAAGGAATATACTCCTGGACAGAGCACCTGGCACCAGCAAGAATGACAGAGGATGGACGGGTCCGACCATCAAAGGTGATTTTCACAACTCGAAGGGGTTGACGGCGACGACCACGAGGGGGACGAGTAAACGAGTCTACCTGGAGGACAGAATGGCCTTGGGCATCAAGGACATGCCGAATGTCATCGTGGCAATCCTGCAGATTCCGAACACCGGTTGCAACATGGGGCGGGAGGAGAATAGTGCCAACACTGGCATTCAACCGAGTGTTCTTTGAGACCCGAACAGGGATCTCGCCAAGGCAGGATAAGGCAGCCAAGCGGGAAGCAGCATCCTGAGAAGGAGCAGCAACGACACATGTACCGAGACGAGTGGGGTTGAAGGTAACAGACAAATCCACGGAATCAACAAGATGCCGATGGAGGGAGAAATCATCAGGAGGCGCAGAATCAAGAGGGAGGAGATCAAAGTATTTGGCCCACGAAGCAAGACCAAATAAGGCCTGATACGCATCAGTACAGGAAGGAAACGAGCGAGTGCAGCCGTGGCGCTGACGGCGTTGAGAACCCCCAGAGAGAGAGGGATCAAAAGGCGCAGTAGTCACAATGAGAGACTTAGCTACACCAGGGGACGAAGTGGTCACCACCGGGGGCTGGAGGCTCGACCCAACCACAGAGGAGGGAGGGGAGCTGGGGGAAGAATTCAGGACGGTCAAAGGAGGAGCAAGGTCGGGGCCCAATGCAGTGGGAGCTACAGAGCCTGGTCTTCCAATACAGGCCGACTTGGGGGCTTGGTCGCCCACCCCACGAGCCTGAGAGGGTACAACTGAAACAATCAACGACATAAAGACGAAGAGAAAGAAATTCATCCACGAATGTGCCCCCATACCCACCATGGAGCCACAATTAGAGGCAGGACACCCAACAGGAAGCTATTGCCGATCATGCCGGGGCTCCCTAGGGGTGCGTCGTGAGTATACGCCCCACAAACGCCACCTTAAGAACCGTCAGTCCGTCGAGATCGGGTTCAGTGACGAAAGGGGGATTGTCAATAAAAGGTTCCCCTCGCTCGAGACGTCGGGTACTACAGTTCTACGGGTGCAAGAGTATGCCTCCTCAAGCACCCGGGCGTCAAAATAGAAGAAGTCCAAAGAAAGAACCAAAGAGGGAAGCAGGGGCCAAAGGGGACAAGGGGACAGGCAGGGGACAAGCAGATAGGAGAAGAGGGGCGAGAAAAACGGAATAAAAGGAAAAGTGATCCGGCACAATTAGAGAAGACAGCAGCAGGAGTGCAAGGCCACCAAAGGACAGAGGACAGTCCCACGGAGCATCACACTCCAGCAGCTGTCCACTAAGGCTCCCTCATGGCGCCAACGGGCCGGATGGGGAGGGGGGAGGTAAATGGAAAGGGTAAGCTTATGTAAGGTCACGTTTGTTAGAAAGATTAGAACATTTGTGTATATACTGTGAAAGGGAAGGGTCCACAGCAACAAAGCCAGGACTCAAGTTCATGTTGGGTACATTGTGTATTAGAGCCGATTCAACAAGACGGCGTCTGTGTAGAGTAGAGGCAGGAAAGATTATTTTGGAGGAAGACCAATCAATGGGATGATTAGAATCCCTCACATAGCAGAAGAGAGCATTGTTAGTGTCTGCAGACTTAACACTTTTCTTGTGTTCTTTAAGTCTGTCATTCAGTGTACGGCCAGTTTCGCCAAAGTATTGGAGAGGACAAGACGAACAGGAAATAGAGTAGACACCAGCAGCGTTAGAAGCAGGAGGAGCAGTGTGAACTAGATTGCTACGAAGTGTGTTAGTTTGACGAAAGGCGAGCTTAATGTCAAGAGGACGAAAGGTATTAGTAAAAGTTTTGAGTTCAGATATGAAGGGAAGGCATAGTACAGTGCTACTAGTGTTGGAAGCAGGTTTAGGATGAAAGAAATTTCGTTTAGCTTCACAGTTGATGAAATGCAAAGGGTAACCAAGGCGAGAGAATGATTTGTAGATAAGGGCAATTTCAGAATCAAGAAACTGAGGGTCGCTGATGCGTAGAGCGTGGAGGAAGAGAGAGACGAGGACACTTTACTTAACAGAAGGAGGATGGTAGGAAAAGAAGTGAATGTACATGCCACTATACATGGGTTTGCGGTAGACAGAGAAAGAGAACCCGGACACAGAGCTGTGAACGTGAACGTCAAGAAAAGGAAGGAGAGAATTAGATTCCCACTCAACTTTGAAATGGATAAAAGGAGCCAGATTGTTAAGAGAGTTTTAGTTTAGTTCATTTATTATGCACCCCATACCCATCTTGTGGGCGGTAGTGGAAAGGGTTACAGAGGCACATAATGGGTTCAGGGACTGAACCCCACAATTCATTTAGCTAAGCAAGTTACAATCTTGATGAGTTAGTTACAAAATTCAATATAAGTCGTCACATCAACAATGGGTTCAAGATCGACCTCAAGTACAGATTCTAAAATTACATTACAGTTCAGCGTTTTATATATGTATAATACACATGAGAGAATGTGAAATGACTTAATATCTAACATATTCAGAGATTTGAGTAGGGGTACCGAGTGATGTCTGGAACTAGAGTTGGATATTGTCCTAATAGCAGCTTTGTGTTGAGTAATTAGAGGACGTAAATGATTTTGGGTAGTAGAACCCCAAGCACAAATACCATAGTTGAGATATGGATAGATGAGGGAGTAATAGAGAGTCACCAGGGCAGGGCGGGGTACATAATATCTGATCTTATTTATTTATTTATTTATTTATGCATATACAAGAATGTACATAAGGAATGTGAGGATACAAATATGGTAATTACAGTCTTGTAAAGCCACTAGCACGCGCAGCGTTTCGGGCAGGACCTTAATCTAAGAAAATTTTAAGGAGGTAAATACTTGCAAAATTTATAGACAAAAAAATGATAACAGTTACATGAAATGAAAAAAAGAAGATGAGAGAAAATTGTAGGTACAGTATATTAAAGCACATAGGTAGCTAAGATTGATTGCAATGACAGCTTGAATGGTAGTTGACAAAAATTGGTAGGCACAATACAGCAGAAACAATACAAGATTGATTGCAATGACAGCTTGAATGGTAGTTGACAAAAATTGGTAGTCACAATACAGGATATGGCTAGCACATAAAAGAAGACAGCAATGAACACAATGATAAGGTAGTTTGATATTACATAAAAATTAGGAGATTGGGTAACACTAGGTACAGAGCAAATTTAAAGCTCGGTGTAGGAAACTAAGAAGATGAAGTTAGGTACTTTTTGGTTTTGCTTTTAAATAAGGCAAACGTTTTACAGTTTTTCAATTCACTAGGGAGTGAGTTCCATAGAATAGGTCCCTTAATTTGCATAGAGTGTTTACACAGATTAAGTTTGACCCTGGGGATATCAAAGAGATATTTATTTCTGGTGTGGTGATAATGGGTCCTATTACATCTGTCCAGGGAGAGTTTCAGAGCATGGTTTGCATTTAAGAACAGGGTTTTGTAAATGTAGTTGACACAAGAGAATGTGAATCTTAGAAAGAATCTCACAAGAGAATCTTAGAAAGAATGCCAACAGTTTTTGAAACTTTTTTTGATATATTTAGAATGTGTCCCTGGAAATTCAGCTTGTGGTCGATGAGAACGCCAAGGAATTTGCCATCTAATTGTTACAAATTTGGGTATTGTTTATTTTGAGATTTATATGATTAGAGGATTTATTGCCAAGCAGAATATAAAACGTTTTGTCAATGTTAAGGGTGAGTTTGTTGGCAGTTAGCCAAAGATGGACTTTCTCTAGCTCAGTATTTACTGTGGCATTTAGAGCAAGGGGGTCAGGACTGGAGTAAATGTAGGTTGTGTCGTCAGCAAATAGAATTGGTTTGAGGTGTTGGGAGGCATTTGGAAGGTCATTAATGTAGATGAGAAAGAGGAGAGGGCCAAGTATGCTGCCTTGAGGAACACCAATGTTGATGGGTAGGGTGGGAGAAATTGTATTATTCACAGAAACATACTGGAGCCTGTCAGTAAGATAAGATTTGAGGTATTGCAGGGAGTGTCCTCTGACTCTATAATGATGTAATTTAAGAAGAAGGTTTTGGTGGTTGACAGTGTCAAAAGCCTTACGCAGGTCCACAAATAACCCAACAGGGAACTCCTTTTTATCAAGAGCTGCGTGAATCAAGTTAATCATTCTAATAAGTGCATCGTTAGTGCTTTTTTTGGGTCTGAAGCCATATTGACAAGAGCTAATTATATTGTGTTTGGCTAGAAAAGAGTAAAGCTGCTTGTAGATTAGTTTTTCGAATATTTTTGACAAGTTTGGCAGGATTGATATAGGTCTGTAGTTGTTAACATCTGTGTGATCACCACATTTGTGGACAGGGGTTACTCTTGCTTTTTTAGAATGTCTGGAAAGGTTTGGAGTTCAAGTGACTTGTTGAAGAGCAATGCAATAGCAGGGGCTAAAGATCTGGAGGCTTTTTTTGTAAATTAAAGTTGGTATCTCCTCGAGGGCACTAGACTTGGTTTGAAGGGAAAGGATTATCTCATTGACATCACTTTCTATGAAGTCCTGAGAGTGACGAAGGTGGGCAGGAGAAAAGGTGCCAAGGTAAGGCGTCAGGGTTTTAGCGAGCCAGGAGGCAAGAGGATAGCTGACAGAGCCCCGTGAAGAAATGATAGGACGAAGAGGAACACCAGGTTTATGAGTCTTAGGAAGACCATAGAAATAAGGAAGAGAAGGGCAGATGACACGGAAATGTTTAATGAGATCAAAGTCAGGAGGACAAAGACTAGAGAGCTGTCTTAGTTTGCGGTTAAAGGAAGTTTTGAGGCGATCCAAAGGGTTAGAAGTCAGAGGAGCATAAGTGCGAGAGTCAGAGAGCAAGACATCTGCTTTTCGGAGATAGTCCTCACGGTCAAGGACAACCACCGAATTGCCTTTGTCGGAAGGAAGGATAAGAATAGAGTTGTTAGATTTCAGGGAGGCAAGGGCAAGCTGGAAGCGACGAGGAAGGTGGTGATTTTTAAAAAACAAACTGTCAAGAACGGGGATAAGGGCCCCTCTAAAGGCAGACAGGTCCGAAAGAGTACTAGAGTTAGAATTGACAAACCTGTCAAAGGGACTAATGAGATCAATGCCACAGCGTGGGCCAGGGGAAGTAGCAAAAGAAAGACCAAGTCCAAGAAGTTCTTGCTGGTGCTTAGAAAGAGGGTAGGATGAAAGGTTGGTAACACAATCAGAGAGAGAGTATTTGGCCCATGGACTGTTGGAGATCAGGCGTTGAAGTTTGTTGTGTAGTGTGGAGGAGTGGTGGGAAGAGGAGACGTGAGCAGTGTCAAATGCAATAGGAAAAATATTATTGCATAGATCACTGGGAAGAGCAGAGGACAGAAAACGTTGATGTTGACGAACAGATAAAAAAACCTCGTCAACTTGCAAGGAGGTGGCATGAATAAGTTCTTGAAGAAGAAGGCGGGCATGTTCAAGAAAAGGAGAACCCGAAGTGTTGAACCGGAGAAAGTGAGATAAAGAAAGAGGGAGAACTTGCTCAGCAAAACAGTCTTTAAGAAACCTGAGCTGGTTCTTTCGACGCTTGGCGGCAAGAAAGGAAGATTCAAAGGCGCGAAAAGGCTGTTTAAAGGAAGGTAGAGTATCAAAAAAATTAAACAGAGTAAGACGTTTACGTGTGGTATCCATATGCAGGCGATGAGTCACAATAACGTGGCTAAAGTATGATGACCAGACCACACACTAGAATGTGAAGGGACGATGACGTTTCGGTCCGTCCTGGACCATTCTCAACTCGATTGTGATGAGGAATTGATTGATTGATGAAGATTAAGCCACCCAAAAGGTGGCACGGGCATGAATAGCCCGTAAGTGGAGGCCTTTTTAAGCCATTACCTTTATCAAGAGCTGATACTGAAGATCTGTGGAGGTGCAACTGCACCCAGCGTGACGGGAGATGTCTCCCTTCAGAATGTGTTAAGATGAAGATGAAGCCGCCCAAAAGGTGGCACGGGCATGAATAGCTCGTAAGTGGTGGCCCTTTTGAGCCATCACCAGTATCAATAGATGATACTGGAGATCTGTGGAGGTGCGACTGCACCCTGCGTGACGGGAGATGTCTCCCGGACCAAATGGTGACCAGATGGTCGTGATGAGGAAGTAGAGACAGGCAATAAATAGGCACGAGAGATGAGGAGCAAAGTAAGGTGTAGTAGCGGGGCTAGTAGTAGGAACTGCAGAGGGCCTATTGGCCCATACGAGGCAGTTCCTATTATAACCATCGAAAGAGAAGGAGAAAATAACGAGAAGAGGAAAACGAGGGAACGTAGGAGAAGACAATGAACAGAAAAAAGAGAGAAAAGAGAAAGAAAGGAAAGAGAAAGAAAGGTAAATGGAAAGGGTAAGCTTATGTACGGTCACGTTTGTTAGAAAGATTAGAGCATTTGAGTATATACTGTGAAAGGGAAGAGTCCACAGCAACAAAGCCAGGACTCAAGTTCATGTTGGGTACATTGTGTATTAGAGCCGATTCAACAAGACGGCGTCTGTGTAGAGTAGAGGCAGGAAAGATTATTTTGAAGGAAGACCAATCAATGGGATGATTAGAATCCCTCACATGGCAGAAGAGAGCATTGTTAGTGTCTGCAGACTTAACACTTCTCTTGTGTTCTTTCGTGTTCTTGTGTGCTCCACTACATTCTTGACTGGAGATTGTACTGGTTTACTATTCTCAAATCGCTGGCTTATATACGGTTACTACACCTCAAAGTAAGATAGGAGGGTGGAAAAACCGTTACCTGTAAATAGGGATAGGATTATAGCTTGTGTAATTAGTTATGCCATTAAGATGATGAGATAATGGAGCGAGTATAGGTTTACTCGCTACAGTACCAGGCGACCTTCACCCAGCTCCTCTACCTGGGACCGGCCTGGCGTCCGACCCTGCAACAGGACCAACAACCAGTCCGGTAACAGGGACGCCACCCACACTGGCTACCCCTGCCAATGAAGACACCACTTCCAAAGACGACGACGGACCACCCGAAACTCCCACAACCAACACCAAGAGGCTCTCCAGCGCTCTCCAGAGCTCTCCAGAGCCGCCATCAACGTCGACGAGAACGGCCTTGCGACCGACGACGAAAACAAAAATACTTGCCATGTGCTGTTCATTCCGCCCTGTGAGTTCAATGGCAACGCACACACCAGACGAAAATTGGGCCACAGATGTAACAAAATAATCGGCCAGAACAAATACCCGCACCCAAGTATGTCCACGCCCACACCATGAACGCTTACACTGATCTTACAATACTGAAAGAAAGAATACCACGACCCAGATTTTCACCGCAAATTCCCTGACGGACAAATGCAATTCCTCGAAAAGGACGGTCGATCCTGATGGTACCAAACTACCGAGGTTATTCTGTTCAGATATAAAGCGTCGCGTTGCACATTAAACTGCAACCTGGCAACTAAGCTTCCTGGGGGCCATAAATTGTGAGCGACCACGCCGATCCCATCCATCCACAGATCCCAAGTATTGGTACCGGTAATGGCTCCAAAGAGCCTTCACTTTCGGGCTATTCATGCCCGTGCCCCCTTTTGGGTGGCTTAATCTTTATCAATCAATGACCTCATGGTGTGGTGGTCTAGCTTGGCAGTACCAAGTGTGCAGGTTCACACCCTCCTCATGGTGTGGTGGTCTAGCTTGGCAGTACCAAGTGTGTAGGTTCACACCCTCCTCATGGTGTGGTGGTCTAGCTTGGCAGTACCAAGTGTGTAGGGTTACACCCTCCTCATGGTGTGGTGGTCTAGCTTGGCAGTACCAAGTGTGCAGGTTCACACCCTCCTCATGGTGTGGTGGTCTAGCTTGGCAGTACCAAGTGTGTAGGGTCACACCCTCCTCATGGTGTGGTGGTCTAGCTTGGCAGTACCAAGTGTGCAGGTTCACACCCTCCTCATGGTGTGGTGGTCTAGCTTGGCAGTACCAAGTGTGCAGGTTCACACCCTCCTCATGGTGTGGTGGTCTAGCTTGGCAGTACCAAGTGTGTAGGGTCACACCCTCCTCATGGTGTGGTGGTCTAGCTTGGCAGTACCAAGTGTGTAGGTTCACACCCTCCTCATGGTGTGGTGGTCTAGCTTGGCAGTACCAAGTGTGTAGGGTCACACCCTCCTCATGGTGTGGTGGTCTAGCTTGGCAGTACCAAGTGTGCAGGGTCACACCCTCCTCATGGTGTGGTGGTCTAGCTTGGCAGTACCAAGTGTGTAGGGTCACACCCTCCTCATGGTGTGGTGGTCTAGCTTGGCAGTACCAAGTGTGTAGGTTCACACCCTCATGGTGTGGTGGTCTAGCTTGGCAGTACCTGTCATGTTCACAGAAAATGGTACCATCCGTTTTCTATGTGCGGCGGAGCAGACGCCAGAGAAGGTAAACAAGAGCGTACAGGACGCCGCCAAGCTTGGTAGCTACTAGTCATGTAACATCTTAAGTATTAAAGTCAGTAACCAAGCAATGGCTTAATTTACATCAACCCTACAACCAAGACTTCCTCAGTAAACCACAAACACCACATTGGCGACGAGGATGAACTGTGAATGCAGGTATTTGTTCAGTTTAAAACACAAGGGAGAAGCATGCTGCCTGGAGGAGAAAGAGAAGCTGTGAGCGCCATACCCGATGCTGTATGCTAACCGATGCTGTGTGCTAACCGATGCTGTGTGCTAAACGATGCTGTGTGCTAACCGATGCTATGTGCTAACCAATGCTATGTGCTAACCAATGCTATGTGCTACCCCAAGCTATGTGCTGACTCAAGCTGTGTGTACTAAGTAATCTGCAAGCCGATGATGTGTACGAAACGACGCTTTGATGTGTACAAAACCTGATGTTGTGGTTACGAAACGACGCTTCGTGTTACAAAATTCTTCACGCTGTGAATTGACTGCTGTACCAACTGCTGACAACTGCTGTACCAACTGCTGCACCAACTGCTGCACCAACTGCTGTACCAACTGCTGTACCAACTGCTGCGCCAACTGCTGTACCAACTGCTGCACCAATTGCTGTACCAACTGCTAACTTCTACTGTGCCAACTGCTGTGAGTAGGAACAACACATGTACACAAGGGCTAGGTAAGAAGTCAGTTGCTGCTATATTGTGCACTGTTGTGAACTTTTGCATTAAAATGCCTGTGTGCTTTGCAAAATTAAAGTAAATACAGTGAATTCTTAACTAACATATACAGTGCAGTAAGTGTTTAATATTTTGTGGAACATTTAAGTGATAAGTTTACATTTATTCAGTAAAAAAGGGCAAATATACCTCAGTTTCCTGCATTTGATCCTGACTGTGACCAGACAAACCTGTGACAGAGGTGGATCAAATGGCTTAAAAGGTTTGAAAATTTGTTGATAGTTTCTGACATCAAAAGTGCTGAAAGAAAGCGTGCCTTTCTACTTCATTATGCAGGTGATAGAGTTTGCGACATCTTTGACACACTGAAAGACACTGGTGGTGCCAAAGATTATGACATTGCCAAAGCCAAATTAACTGAACATTTCAAACCAAGGCAAAATACTGCAATGGAAATTATGTATTTTAGGAGAGCCAGACAACTCTCTAATGAAACCGTTGATCAATACCACACACGTCTGCAGGGTTTAGCAGCCCATTGTGAGTTTGCTGATATTGACAAAGAAATCAAACAGCAAATAATTGAAACATGCACATCTACACGTCTTCGTCGAAGAGCTCTAGAACTTGTTGATGATGACAGTTCTCCTACCAAGATACTGGATATTTCTCGTCGAATGGAAGATGCTGCACGTGATGCTCGTGTCATGGAGTGCAGTGCCAACAACGGTTCTGCCACTGTTACTAACAGTGATGAGGTACGTAAGGTTCAGGGAGGACACCGTGATCAAAGAAGATATCATGGCAAACCTAACAGTAAATTGAGCCGAGAACTACATCACAACTGGGGTCATGGAACAAGACTCAAGCAGTCACAACGACCCACATCAGAGGGTGTCAACAATAAATGTTACAATTGTGGAGGAGACTACCCACACCAAGATAATGTTTGTCCTGCTTAAGGTAAGAAGTGCTATGAGTGTGGAAAACTAGGTCATTTTGGTGCTATGTGTCGTTCCGCACTCAAGAAACCACAGTCTATGAATAAAAGCACTGTACGAGGATCAGGTCATAGGGGTCGAGGTGGTAAACACAATATTGCACCTCATATCCAGAATGTTAATAATGTACAAGACAACATTTCATTACAACCAGTCTCAGATGACAGTGAATGTGATTATACTTATAGAGTACAATCAGTCACAGAATGGAATGATCTTCCAAACAACCCAGAGACATGTGTATACATTGCTGGTATTTGTCTCAAAGATCTCATTGACACTGGATCAAACATTGACACCATTGCTGAGTGCCACTATAAAAAAATTAAAAGACAGTTTCCAAAGCTTGAGAACTATAATGGCAAAGCCAATGCCTATGCTTCAAAAGTAGCCTTGCCAGTGATTGGAACTTTCACTGCAGAGATTAAGTCAAAGAATGCAATGCTCATTACTACATTCCATGTTGTTAGGAATGCAAAGGAGTCTTTACTCAGTTACAAGACTTCAACCAAATTGGGGCTACTTCAGCTTTCTAATGCTGTAGCAGTGGAATCTGCAAACAATGTTGATGCTATTGTTGCTGAATTTTCTGATCGATTTAAATCCATAGGTTGTTATACTGATAGCAAAGTACATCTGCATATCAACCCAGATGTAATTCCAGTTGCCCAACCACATCGCCGACAACCATTCCATACTCGCAAGAAAGTCGATGCCGAACTGGATAGGCTGATGGAATTAGATATCATTGAACCAGTAACAGGCCCAACACCATGGGGAAGCCCAATTGTCACTCCACCAAAGCCGAAGAATCCAGATGAGATACATTTGTGTGGACATGCGTGTTCCCAACAAGGCAATAATGCGTGAACGCCATCCTACACCCACTGTAGATGATATGATCTACCGCTTGAATGGTGCAACTGTATTTAGCAAGTTAGATTTAAACAAGGGCTATCATCAGCTTGAACTTGATGATGAGTCGATTCATCACAACGTTTACGACACATCGAGGTCTGTATAGGTACAAGCGCCTGAGTTTTGGTATTAACAGTGCTGCCGAGGTATTCCAGCACATCATCAGCCAGGTATTGCAAGATATACCTAATGCTGACAACATGTCTGATGACATCATTGTTTATGGCCGTACCCAAGCTGAACACGACAAAGCTCTTCGTGCAACATTGCAACGCTTACGAGAAAAGAATCTGACGTTAAGCCGAGCAAAGTGTGAGTTCAATCAACGTAAAATTGAATTCTTTGGACATGTACTTAGTGACAAAGGTCTGTCTCCAGATCCTAAGAAAGTTGCAGATATCAAGAATGCTGCACCTCCTTCAACGTCCACTGAAGTACATAGTTTTCTGGGAATGGCAAACTACTGTTCTCGCTTCATTCCAGATTTTGCTACCATTTTGAAGCCTCTACGTGAGCTCCTGAAGAAAAATGCATCATGGTACTGGAGCGATATCGAGCAAAATGCATTTGATGCTGTGAAAGATGCACTAGTAGAGAATGCGACTGCTGCATACTTTGATCCATCAATGGACACTGAGTTAACGGTGGATGCTAGTCCTGTTGGTTTAGGTGCTGTTTTAGCCGAACACAAAGCTGGTCAACCAGATTCCAGAGTAGTAATTGCCTACGCCAGCCGTTCTCTCACAGATGTTGAGCAGAGAAGTCAGAGAAGGAAGCACTTGCTCTTGTATGGGGCTGTGAACACTTCAATGTGTATCTGCTTGGTGCGCCCTTCACCACGATAGTCACTGACCACAAACCGTTGGAGACCATCTTCAATAATCCAAAGTCCAAACCACCAGCTCGCATTGAGAGATGGGCTCTTCGTCTGCAACCATACAACTTTACGGTGAAATACAAGGCGGGTGCAGGCAATCCCGCTGATTACATCAGTCGACATCCTGCCAACAGTTTCACCATCACCAAGCATCAGCAAGTTGCCGAGGAATATGTACACTCTGTAATCTGTGATGCAGTCCCTATAAGGCTCTCACTCTTGATGAAATCCGTACTGCAACCCTAGAGGACCCAACTCTGCAAGCAACAGTGGATGCATTGACTAAGAAAAAGTTTCCACGCATCCCACCCTCAGGAGTTGACCAAGATGCATTCAAAGCACTTGAACGCATCCAGACAGAATTAAGTGTTACGCAACAACGCGACACCGTGCTGCGAGGTACTCGTATCGTCATTCCAGCTGTTCTCCAGCAACGTGCTCTGAAGCTTGCACATCAAGGACACCAAGGTCTTGTTAGGACCAAACAGCTGCTACGAGAAAAGATGTGGTTTCCTGGTATTGATCGTCAAGCAAAGGATATGCATGATGCCTGTGTCCCTTGCCAAGCTGCAGTGGATACTTCAAGACCAGCACCTCTACAACCTTCACCACTACCTGCTGCACCATGGACGGAAGTATCAATGGACTTCTGCGGACCACTACCAACTGGAGAGTACTTGATGGTAGTCATTGATGATCACTCACGTTATCCAGAAGTAGAAATCATCACTTCCACATCTGCAAAGGCTGTCATCCCAAAACTCGACAAGATCTTTTCAAATTTTGGCATTCCTGAAGTTGTCAAGACGGACAATGGACCGCCATTCAATGGACAAGACTTCGTCAACTTTGCTGAGCATATTGGATTCAAACACCGCCGTGTGATGCCACTACATCCTCAAGCAAATGGAGAAGTTGAGAGATTTATGCAACCTCTCATGAAAGCGGTACGCTGTGCTCATGCCGAAGGACGATCCTGGAAACAAGCTATGTATGCTTTTCTCAGGAACTACCGTGCAACACCGCATGGAACACTGGGCAAGTCACCTGGTGAACTTTTATTTGGACGTCCTATGAGGATCGCACTACCCGTCATGCCAGCCGAGGTAACGGATAAACGTCTCGCTCAGAAGGATGCACTAGCCAAGGGCAAAATGAAAATTGCTCATAATCAACGTGCAAAGGAACAATTCATAAAGGTTGGAGATACTGTTCTCGTTAAAAAGAAAAAAGAGGGAAAGCTAGATATGCCGTATGATACAAAACCATATAAAGTGATTAGTGTAAAAGGTACTATGGTAACAGCTAGTAATAGAGATCATAGTATAACACGTAATATGGCCTATTTCAAAGTGATTCCAACTAGTGTAGAAAATGATGAAGTGCAAAGTCGTGCAAAAGAAAAAGAAAAAATGAGTTATAACTCGATAAACAATAAACAACCCTACACGATTTGATGATTAATTGTGTTCCTATGTAATGCAAAGTATTTACTTATTATGCTAAACTAAATTTAATATTATTTGAATAATGCAGATATCTCATTCAATATTTTGTAACTTTGTATTACAGTTTCTTTCATGTTTGTTTAACATTGCATATGTATTTTTAACATTGAAATCCTTTGTGGTAAAGATTAAGTTGTTTAAATTCTTTGTGTGCTTAATTAATGTTAAATGTATGTAATATCTCTTGATATGTTAATAACTTACTTTGTGTCAATAACTTTGCTTTGTGCTATAAGCATGGTAGACATCCTGTATTCATTCTGCTAAAGAAAAGGAGGGATGTCATGTTCACAGAAAATGGTACCATCCGTTTTCTATGTGTGGCGGAGCAGACGCCAGAGAAGGTAAACAAAGAGCGTACAGGACGCCCGCCAAGCTTGGTAGCTACTAGTCATGTAACATCTTAAGTATTAAAGTCAGTAACCAAGCGATGGCTTTACATCAACCCTACAACCAAGACTTCCTCAGTAAACCACAAACACCACAGTACCAAGTGTGTAGGGTCACACCCTCCTCATGGTGTGGTGATCTAGCTTGGCAGTACCAAGTGTGTAGGGTCACACCCTCCTCATGGTGTGGTGGTCTAGCTTGGCAGTACCAAGTGTGTAGGTTCACACCCTCATGGTGTGGTGGTCTAGCTTGGCAGTACCAAGTGTGTAGGTTCACACCCTCATGGTGTGGTGGTCTAGCTTGGCAGTACCAAGTGTGTAGGGTCACACCCTCCTCATGGTGTGGTGGTCTAGCTTGGCAGTACCAAGTGTGTAGGTTCACACCCTCCTCATGGTGTGGTGGTCTAGCTTGGCAGTACCAAGTGTGTAGGGTCACACCCTCCTCATGGTGTGGTGGTCTAGCTTGGCAGTACCAAGTGTGCAGGTTCACACCCTCCTCATGGTGTGGTGGTCTAGCTTGGCAGTACCAAGTGTGTAGGGTCACACCCTCCTCATGGTGTGGTGGTCTAGCTTGGCAGTACCAAGTGTGCAGGTTCACACCCTCCTCATGGTGTGGTGGTCTAGCTTGGCAGTACCAAGTGTGCAGGTTCACACCCTCCTCAGGGTGTGGTGGTCTAGCTTGGCAGTACCAAGTGTGTAGGGTCACACCCTCCTCATGGTGTGGTGGTCTAGCTTGGCAGTACCAAGTGTGTAGGGTCACACCCTCCTCATAGTGTGGTGATCTAGCTTGGCAGTACCAAGTGTGTAGGGTCACACCCTCCTCATGGTGTGGTGGTCTAGCTTGGCAGTACCAAGTGTGCAGGTTCAAACCCTCCTCAGGGTGTGGTGGTCTAGCTTGGCAGTACCAAGTGTGTAGGGTCACACCCTCCTCATGGTGTGGTTGTCTAGCTTGGCCGTACCAAGTGTGCAGGTTCACACCCTCCTCATGGTGTGGTGGTCTAGCTTGGCAGTACCAAGTGTGTAGGGTCACACCCTCCTCATAGTGTGGTGATCTAGCTTGGCAGTACCAAGTGTGCAGGTTCACACCCTCCTCATGGTGTGGTGGTCTAGCTTGGCAGTACCAAGTGTGTAGGGTCACACCCTCCTCATTCCTTTTTAGGATCTTACATTATTATATTATTATTATAATTATTTAAAAGTGCAATTTTGACAGTAAAGTAAATTTTAAGTTCGATCATTTTTATTTTGTTTTTGCCAAAACTCTAATGACTAAATGTCCAAGAATGTTGTTGAGGTCCTGTGTAGTGTAGCAAGCTAAGGTAATTATGAGGAGTTGAGGTCCAGTGTAGTGTAGCAAGCTAAGGCAATTATGAGGAGTTGAGGTCTAGTGTAGTGTACCAAGCTAAGGTAATTATAAGGAGTTGAGGTCCAGTGTAGTGCAGCAAGCTAAGGTAATTATAAGGAGTTGAGGTCCAGTGTAGTGCAGCAAGCTAAGGTAATTATAAGGAGTTGAGGTCCAGTGTAGTGCAGCAAGCTAAGGTAATTATGAGGAGTTGAGGTCTAGTGTAGTGTACCAAGCTACGGTAATTATGAGGAGTTGAGGTCTAGTGTAGTGTACCAAGCTAAGGTAATTATGAGGAGTTGAGGTCCAGTGTAGTGCAGCAAGCTAAGGTGATTATGAGGAGTTGAGGTCCAGTGTAGTGCAGCAAGCTAAGGTAATTATGAGGAGTTGAGGTCCAGTGTAGTGCAGCAAGCTAAGGTAATTATGAGGAGTTGAGGTCCAGTGTAGTGCAGCAAGCTAAGGTAATTATGAGGAGTTGAGGTCCAGTGTAGTGCAGCAAGCAGCAGCAGAGGGTGTAATAGTAGAAACAACAGTAGCCGGATCAGCATGAGGAGTAGCAGTTGATAACAGGGTTGTTGATTTGTGGAACCAATTACCACGAAACGTAGTGGAGGTGGGGTCCCTCGATTGTTTCAAGCGTGGGTTGGACATGTATATGAGTGGGATTGGGTGGTTATAAATAGGAGCTGCCTCGTATGGGCCAATAGGCCTTCTGCAGCTACCTTTGTTCTTTTGTTCTTAAATCGCAGGAGGAACAGTAGTAGCAGGTTCAGCATGAGAAGTAGCAGTAGAAATAGCAGGAGGAACAGCAGTAGCTGGATCAGCATGAGAAATAGCAGTAGAAATAGCAGGAGGAACAGCAGTAGAAATAGCAGGAGAAACAGCAGTAGCTGGATCAGCATGAGAAGTAACAGTAGAAATAGCAGGAGGAACAGCAGTAGCTGGATCAGCATGAGAAGTAGCAGTAGAAATAGCAGGAGAAACAGCATTAGAAATAGCAGGAGAAACAGCAGTAGCTGGATCAGCATGATAAGTAGCAGTAGAAATAGCAGGAGGAACAGCAGTAGCTGGATCAGCATGATAAGTAACAGTAGAAATAGCAGGAGGAACAGCAGTAGCTGGATCAGCATGATAAGTAGCAGTAGAAATAGCAGGAGGAACAGCAGTAGCTGGATCAGCATGATAAGTAGCAGTAGAAATAGCAGGAGGAACAGCAGTAGCTGGATCAGCATGAGAAGTAGCAGTAGAAATAGCAGGAGAAACAGCAGTATAAATAGCAGGAGGAACAGCAGTAGCTGGATCAGCATGATAAGTAGCAGTAGAAATAGCAGGAGGAACAGCAGTAGCTGGATCAGCATGAGAAGTAGCAGTAGAAATAGCAGGAGAAACAGCAGTATAAATAGCAGGAGGAACAGCAGTAGTAATAGCAGGAGGAACAGCAGTAGTAATAGCAGGAGGAACAGCAGTAGCTGGATCAGCATGAGAAGTAGCAGTAGAAATAGCAGGAGGAACAGCAGTAGCTGGATCAGCATGTGAAGTAGCAGTAGAAATAGCAGGAGGAACAGCAGTAGCTGGATCAGCATGAGAAGTAGCAGTAGAAATAGCAGGAGAAACAGCAGTATAAATAGCAGGAGGAACAGCAGTAGTAATAGCAGGAGGAACAGCAGTAGTAATAGCAGGAGGAACAGCAGTAGCTGGATCAGCATGTGAAGTAGCAGTAGAAATAGCAGGAGTAACAGCAGTAGCTGGATCAGCATGAGAAGTAACAGTAGAAATAGCAGGAGTAACAGCAGTAGCTGGATCAGCATGATAAGTAACAATAGAAATAGCAGGAAGAACAGCAGTAGCTGGATCAGCATGAGAAGTAGCAGTAGAAATAGCAGGAGGAACAGCAGTAGCTGGATCAGCATGTGAAGTAGCAGTAGAAATAGCAGGAGGAACAGCAGTAGCTGGATCAGCATGATAAGTAACAGTAGAAATAGCAGGAGGAACAGCAGTAGCTGGATCAGCATGATAAGTAGCAGTAGAAATAGCAGGAGGAACAGAAGCCGGGGAAATTTTGTTTTCAAGAATGCCGTGAGTAGGAAGAAAGGAGTGTAACATCATTTTCAGAACATCAATAAATTAAAAACTCTAAATATTTAAATTTGTATTCAAAATAATGTGTGTACAAGAACATATGAGTAATATACAATTGTGGGGACAGGAGTTACACAAACTCATGAAGCCATTATTACGTAAAGCGTTTCCCACAAAACTTGCAATAATTTAGAAGAAAATTTAATTAAAGATGTGACGGGGTAAGCACTTAATACTAAAAGGGAAGTAAGCTAACAAAAATGAATAATTTTAAGAAAATACAAATGAATACAATAAAAAGGTGATACTTAATAATGACTGGTATAGACTATTACATTAATGAGTCGGTAGTTCTAGCAACAGTACAGTACTTTATTTACATTAATAACACAATGGAAATACTAAGGTGTAATTTAGAAAAGAAACTGGACTTTTTCTCTTAACATTTTCTTGGAACTTAACAGAAATATAGTATAAGTTATGGTTAATGAGGGCAACACTAAAAATAAACAAGGATCATAAGGGAAAGGAGATTTCCTTTATTCAAGGAGACAAGAATAAACAAAGGACATGAATAAACACTTTATCAAAGAAATGCAAGAATTAGATGACACATGATGAAGAAAGGACATAAATTGTAATAAATAAAAATATATTAGAGTAACTATTAGATTAACTATATTAGAGTATATTATGATTAGAGTAACATAAATCTATTATTAGGAAAAATGTGAGTGAAATTAGTTACATGGTATTGATTATATGATATTAATTATATAATATTAAGTAAATATTTCTTAGTCTACATTATCTTTCATATACATACACACATTTTTTCTCATCTACATTAATGATGTTCCAAATACCTCTCAACATCTCAAACCAATTTTATTTGATAATGACACACTCTTCATTTTCTCCAGTCCTAACCCTCTTATTTTGAATGATTCAGTGAATATTGAACTAAATAAAGTCCATCTTTGGCTAACTGCTAACAAACTCATCTTTAACGTTGACCTTCTATATTTTGTTTGGTAATAAATCCTCAGATCAAATTAATCTAAGAATTAACAATATCCAAATTAGTAACACAGTAGATGGTAATTAAATTCGATCCTTGGTGTTCTCATTGATAACAAGCTGAATTTTCAGGGACACATTTAAAATATAGCTAAAAAAGTTTCTAAAACAGTTGGCATTCTCTCTAAAATCAGATACTATGTACCTCACCTTGACCTGATGACGCTCTATTACTCTCTCATCTATCCTTATCTCAATTATGGTATCTGCTTGGGGGTTCTACTACCCAAAATCATCTACGTCTGCTAATTACTCAACACAAATCTATTGGAATAATAACAAACCCTGGCCCCCAGACTGCATTCGACCCGCTTACTTAAATCTTTGAATATGTAAGATAATAAGTCACTGCACATCTTCTCAAGTGTACTCTATATATTTAAAACCCTGAACTGTAATGCCAATCTTGACCTTAAACGCTTCCCAGAAGGTTGTAACAGAACCCATGGGCACCACATCAAAAACAAATCTTGTTTCTTGTGTGGTTTCAAGATCCAGGGGGGTCTGGTAGCCGAGTAGACAGCGCACAGGACTCGTAATTCTGTGGCCCGGGTTCGATTCCCGAACCAGGCAGAAACAAATGGGGAAAGTTTCTTTCACCCTGATGCCCCTGTTACCTAGCAGTAAATTAGGTACCTTGGAGTTAGACAGCTGTTACGAGTTGCTTCCTGGGGGTGTTTGTGTGTGTGGGGGAAAAAATAATTTAGTAGTTAGTTACAGTTGATTGATTGACAGTTGTGAGGCGAGCCGAAAGAGCAGAGCTCAACCCCCGCAAGAACAACTAGGTGAATAAGTACCTATTTGATACTCCAAGAGTGCGACTGAACCAAACTAGAAATTCTCTGCAAATCAAGAGATCCAGAATGTGGAATGAGCTTCCCAGTCATTTCAAAGGCTGTACCTCTCTCAACCAGCTTAAGAGAAAAACCAAATGCTACCTAATAAACTCCATGTAACCTACCATACCCCCTAAATGTTAACCTATGTTTTGCTTTTTATTAACAATATTGATTATTGACCAACTAGTTTAACTGCTGATATCTGCCATATATAAACTTGAAGAAAATTGTAGCCTTCTGTTTATTTAGTTAAAATTACTTCTGCTGTTCTGTTTCAATTTCTGCTGTTCCATCCATCATACAATTTTTGTCATTCTTGATTTTCATTTTTCAATTCACGCTTTTGATCTCAATTAGTTTTAAGGTTTTAGTCTAAGTGTTTTTCCTTCGTCTTGCCCGAAACGCTGTGCGTATTAGTGGCTTTAGGCATAGTATGTACTACCTGTAGATAAACTAAAAATCCACAATTCTGTTTGTAACTCATCTTGAATGTTTGCCCAAAATGCTATGTGTATTAGTGGCTTTAGGTACAATATGTACTAGCTCTATGTATAAATCCAACATTGTTTGTAACTCATCATCTATGTATGTACTTTTCCTGAATAAAAATTTGATTTTGAATTTTGTATGTACTTTTACCTAAATAAAACTTATTTATGTATTTATTTTGTTATTACAGTCTCTTTTAAACTGGTTGCGAGGCATACAAATTTTAATTAAATTACAGTAATTTAATTAATTTAGCATTCACAATAATTAGGAAACCAGCCATAACCTGCATTAATTTAGCATTCCCAATAATTAGGAAACCAGCGATAGGGAATTTCATAAATGCACCTCACAATATAAACTGGGAATCTGAACTCAACAATACACAGGATATAAATTCATAATGGATATAAACTGCCAAAAGATTAAACAACACCTGATTCACAAGTGGCATACTTAAAGCAATTAACAAGAAACACGAATATGAAACAAAACATAGAATTGCCCTAATTACAAAAGAAGTTAAGAGATACTCATCAATGCTCACCAATATAATATGAAGAGCCAAAGCTTCCTTTTATGAGAATAGATTTAAAGAAGCAAAAGGAAATATGGAAATGAAAAAATCCACAAGGGCCGTGACGAGGATCGAACCTACTTCTGAGAACATCCCAGACACTGCCTTAATCGACTGAGCTACGACATGGATAAGGGCCTCATCACGGCCCTTGTGGATTTGTTCATTTGATGCATCATGCTATTGTGATTTCTGTGTGTAGTGAAATATGAAAAGTACATGGAACATCATCTCTAACCTCCTAGAGTCTAAACAATAATCACATAACAAGCAGATAAAACTCTCCAATGATGGTTACACACCTGCAACAGACAGATATTGCAACTGAATTCAATAGCTTCTTTTCATCAATTGGTACAAACCTTGCCAGAAAAATCCCAGAGACCCAGACACATGTTATTACAAATCTCACAGGCAGCTGTCCTAACTCTCTACTCCTTTTGCCAGTCAGCCCAAAAGACATTATATCCATAATTCAATCACTTAACACAAAAGCTGGGAACATTTTTGAAATACAATCTATGATATATATAAAAGTGTTGCCCCCTGCTCTTGCACTACCCATAGCTCTGCTATTCATCAAATTTCTAGAGCGTCATACTTTTCCTGATATCCTTAAGAAAGCAAGAGTGATGCCAGTTCATAAAGGAGACAAGACAGCTGACAAAAAATATTACAGACCAATATCAAATCTACCAATACTTTCAAAAAATATATGAAAAAATTATTTATAAACAGCTCTATTTGTACTTTGTAAAACTCAACATACTACTGATTAAATCCACAACGACCGTGATGAGGGTTTGAACCTACGTCCAGGATAATCCCAGATGCGCATTAATCGACTGCGCCACGACATGGTAATAGGAACTGCAACCGGGTTTGCTAATGCTCACACACGGATCCCACAGTCTCTCCGAGACACAAACTGCAGTTTTACACAATTCTCCCATGCACTTGGGATCTGTCAACAAGCTGTTCTACCTCTTAAGAGGTAGACTATATTGCTCTGGACTATATAGATTCCTATCTCAGTGACAGACATGTACATGTGGTCATCAATAGCATAACCGTCCTTACTCTACTCACTTGAACAAAAGATTGCCACAGGGCAGCATCTTGGGACCTCTCCTATTTCTTATATATGTACATCAGTGATGTGCCAAATGTTTCTAGCATTCTTAAACCTATACTATTTGCAGACGATACTACCATTGTCTATTCTTACCCTACCCCCACACACTAAATAATATTGTCAACAGTGCATTAAAAAAGTCCACTCATGGATGTCAACCAATAAACTTTCATTAGACATAGAAAAGACCATCCACAAGTTATTTGGTAGAAAGTAAGTAATTATCAAAAGAAGGCACCAAACCTTATTTTGTAGTAAACTATCAAATCAGATTCAATTTCAGGCAGCACTTTTATATATATCATAGATTGTATTTCAAAAATGTTCCCAGCTTTTGTGTTAAGTGATTGAATTATGGATATAATGTCTTTTGGGCTGACTGGCAAAAGGACAGATAATGTTAACATTACCCATAAAAATGATGGGAAGTTCTTTGGCCTATACATAGTCATGGGACTGAACTTTAGCACCCTTATACAACACACAGCTAAAAAAGTCTAAAAAATGGTCGGTATTATCACAAATTATATTCCTCAAGCCCATCATCACTCGGCAAAAATCTGCTATCAGAACAGTAACGAACCCTAGTCTTCAGACAACACAAAGCCCCTCTATTTAAGTCCCTTAACATGCTAAACATACACTCAGTCCAAACATTCTCATGTGCTATCTACATGTATAAAACCTGGTTTATAAAAAACCCTGGTTTCCTGGAAACCAGGTGTAAAACCTGGTTTCCTAAACGCTAATCTTGATCTGAAACTTTTCCTTGATATATGTAATAGAACCCAAAGCCACACCAGAAACAAACATCTCTTTGATATCCCCAGAGTCAGACTAAACTTGTGCAAACATTCCATGCAAATAAAATGGCCCAGTCTTTGGAACTCACTCCCTGATGAATTAAAAAATTGCCCAATCCATGCCCTGTTCAAAAGTAAAGGAAAAAAAAGGACCTAATTTCATCCTCACAGTTTCCTACCTTGTGCTTCAAACTTAAACTGCACATCTGAAAGGGTACACTGCTAAAATGTACCCTTTCATTTTTAAGGACCTGCCTGAAATAGTATGCAAGCTAGTGGCTTTGCATGAATGTAAAAATACCAATGTTATGTAATGACACCAACCCATTGTACCTTCTTGCAAATAAATTATTATTATTTTTATTATTACCCAGGACAAAGTGATTGCGGAGCGCCAGGCAAAGCATCTTAACCGCTACACCACGGAAACTGTACATAACTGAACTTTTTAGTTATATTTTATATATGGCAATGGAAATTTTGTTTGTTGTCAAAGTGAACACCAAGGAACTTCCCATCAACTCTGCTCATAATTTGGTATTGTTAAGTCTTAGACAATGAATCACAACAGATATGGTCGAGACATGATGACCAAACCACACACCAGAAGATCAGGAGACGACGACATTTCGATCCGTCCTGGACCATTATCAAATCGATTGTGATAATGGTCCAGGACGAATCGGGATGCTGTCGTCTCATCTTCTGGTGTGTGGTTTTGTCATCATAGTCTTAAGATTAACTTGATTGTTGAACTTCTTACCAAACAAAAATGTAAAACGCCTTGTCGATGTTAATGGAAAGTTTGTTAACAGTCAATTTAATGGACTTCATTTAGTTCAGTATGCACCGTGTCATTTAGAATAAGTGGGTTAGCATGTGAGAAAACATAAAGATGTTTCTTCTTCATGTGATGAAGAGAAAATATGAAGGTATTTGGAAGATATATATGAGAAAAACGAGTGGACCAAGTATGCTACCCTTGCAGAATGCCCATGTTAATTGAGAAAGTGGGAGAAGTAGCAGCGTTCACTGAAATATACTGCTGACAGAGAAAAGATTGCAAGTACTAAAGGGAGTGACCTCTAACTCCATAGTGTTGGAGTTTCAGAAGAAGGTTATTGTGGTTAACAGTGTCAAAACCCTTGCATAAGTCAACAAACAAACCTATGGGGAGCTCATTTTTGTTAAGTACTGCATGTAATAATTTAAGCATATTTATAAGAGCAGTGTTGGTGCTTTTCTGGGTCTGAAGCCACACTGTATTATCACACGAGGATAACCTCAATAAATTCCTCTCCCAATGTGGATCTATCTGAACAAACTGACCCTATTAGTACCTCAACTTAATTATCCCATTGTTACCAATAATGTAAGTCATTAATAGGAGTTAGCTAAGTTCTATAACATATTGTTACTGTACGTGGACAGTGACCTTGTATGTTAGGATAATTGTCATGTTAATAATATTATTAATAATAATTTATTCACAAACAAGTACAATGGGTTGGTGAGATTACATAAGATTGGTATTTTTACATTCTTGTAAGGTCACTAACACGCACAGTGTTTCCTGCAAGTTCTATAACATATAGTTACTGTGAGTGAACAGTTACTTTGTATATTGAGATAATTGTCAAGTAAGTTCTGTAACACTTCTAGTTACTGAGAGTGGACAGTGACCTTTTATGTTAAAACAATCGTCCAGTTCTTTATAATATAATTAAAAGGTAATAGGTAAGAGCCAAGTATTACACCATATTCTATCTATAAATAATATGGGCCAATGATTGCTCCTAAGCAAATAATAACTTCACATCATTCACATCCATCAACACAACACGAACCTAAACTGCTAATCAAAACAATAAACTACTGTATATTTTTTGGTTTGCATAGATGACAAATTACAAGCTGTGGTTTGGCCACAGGGTGGCAAAAACTGCAGCTCTTTGACCTTTAATATGCGGCTAGTAAAAAATTCTTGAGAATGTGAATATTCTATAAGTTTCTACCCGAATCCAGGGCAAGAAATGCATGACTATATAAAAAGTTCCGATACTTGTGGAACAAAGTTTGCATTCACAGTTAAAGGAGGTAAACATTTGTGTCTTGTTTGCCAAGTGCCATTCAGTCATTACAAAGCCAGGAACTTGAAACGCCAGAATGAACCTAATCACAAAAACTTTTCATATGATTATCCACCTAAATCAGACTTAAGGAAAAATAAATTAAATGAGTGAAAATCATTAATAAATTGCCAGCAGACACTGTTGACATTATTCAGTAAGGAAGCTATGGCTCTCAAATGGTTCTCCTGCAGCTCTCAAACATATGAGGTTTATCATTTGCAGCTCTTACAGTAAGCAAGTTTGGCCACCCCTGCCATAAAGGCTACTCCTATACCTGGTAAAACAGGCCTATAATAATCATACATACCAATTATGCAATGATTAAATTTAGGCTTATATCTACAAATTAAAAATCATTACACTAATTTATAGTTAGAAATACTTATTAATCAAAGATATTGAGAATAATGGAAATATAGACAACTGATGTAAATACTAGCAGTAATTAAGCCTAGGCTAACTATATTCAATGACATACTCCAAAAAATATTATAAATTATAGTCATGGTAATATACTATAAATGAAAAATGCCACTTTATAAAATGGGTTAATACAAGTGGCAGAGTCAGGCGAATAGTATTATTGTCAGATAACATAATATAATTGCCAGTATTCTAATATAATTGTGTCAGGATAATATTATTGTCATTCAGGATAATATATTTACCAGCACGCTAATGTAACTGCCAGTGTCAGGCTAATATAATTGCCAGTCAAACTCATTTAATTGAGTCAGGATAACATAATTGCCAGTCAAGTTAATGCAATTATCAGTCAGCATATATGTAATATAATTGCAAATCAGTATAATATTATTGAAGGTTAATATAATATAATTCTCAGTCAGGCTATTATAATTGTCGGATTCAGGCTAATATAATTGCTGGAGTCATGCTCACATAATTCACAGTCAGGATAGAATAATTGATGGACAAGTTAATGTAATTATTAGTCTGGATACATATAATATACCTAGTAATTGCAAGTCTGTTAATACAATTGCCAGGCAAGATAATATAATTGCCAAAGTCAGGATAATATAATTGCCAGTCAGGATAATATAACTGCTAAACATAAATATCTCAGCCTGGCAAATATTATTTAACAGCTGAGTAATATATATTACTATACATCGTTGGGCTCGAGTAATATATATTTCCAACTCAGAAAATTATAAATGCCAGTTAGGCTAATATGAGTACTCAACTAAGGTTAGTCTTTTATCAGAATCTATCTTAATGCACACAATAATGCAAGGGTTAGATCACTATAACTACTGTAGATAGGCCAGACTACTAAAAAATCTGATACAAATATAAATGAAGAGGTTTAGCTGAAATAAATTCCAGTCTAATATATATTTGTTAATAATTTATATATCTCAGTCATTAAGCAAAATAACAAAAATTACTTTAATACCAGTATTTCATAAAAATAGTACAATAGTATATATATGAAACCACAGTTAAAAGTTAACAATCAACTAGAGTGCTTTTGGCTTGCTTTCAAGCCTTCAAATGTGGTGGCAGTGATGGCACTGCCAATGCCAGCACTGTGGCTGTGGAACATTGCCACGTTTCTTCTGTGGCAAAGAAGAAAATGGAATGGAAGCTATGAGGTACACATACCAACGAAGAAAATTGGTACCAGTTGTACAAACACGATCATGACAACAGAAAGGAAAACAGAGCAGGGGTTGGAGAGTGAGAAACAAGTTAACGTAAAGTAGCAACACCATGTTTTTGAATACAGTATATGGAATTGGGTAAGCTAAAACAGTATAAAAATATATAATAAAATAATGGTTGCAGCTATGGAGAGTGCAAGATATTTTCCTGATAAAGTTTACAATTTCTAACAATTTTAAAATTGGAAAAATGGTATTATAAGTTAATGAACTAATATGTGCTTTAATATACATTATACTTAAAACATTTTCGATTTATCTCTCACACTCAAAATGTTTAACCTATCACCCAAATGCACCGTCTTGTGAGTTTTCATACTACAAAGATGACCGAATCTCTTTTAAAACTCTCGACACTCAAGAAGGTTTATCATTCAAATGCACTAACATGTGTGCTTTTATACCTTTACGTGACTTAAATAATCTGCCACATTTATCACACTCAAAAGGCCTTTCTTCTGTATGTACCAACATGTGACAAATTATAGATCCACGATCTCTAAACCTTCTACCACACTCATCACACTCAAAAGGTCTTTCATCATTGTGCATCATCATGTGAGTCTTCATACTTCCAAGCCGACTGAACCTCTTCCCACACTCTGGACACTTATGAAGTTTTTCACCAGAATGCACTAACATGTGAGTCTTCATACTTCCAACCTGACTGAACCTCTTCCCACACTCTGGACACTTATGAAGTTTTTCACCAGAATGCACTAACATGTGAGTCTTCATACTTCCAAGCTGACTGAACCTCATCCCACACTCTGGACACTTATGAGGTTTTTCACCCGAATGCACTAACATGTGAGTCTTCATATTTCCAACCAGACTGAACCTCTTCCCACACTCTGGACACTTATGAGGTTTTTCACCCGAATGCACTAACATGTGAGTCTTCATACTTCCAAGATGACTGAACCTCTTCCCACACTCTGGACACTTTTGAGGTTTTTCACCCGAATGCACTAACATGTGAGTCTTCATACTTCCAAGATGACTGAACCTCTTCCCACACTCTGGACACTTATGAGGTTTTTCACCCGAATGCACTAACATGTGAGTCTTTATATATCCAAGACGACTGAACCTCTTCCCACACTCTGGACACTTATGAGGTTTTTCACCCGAATGCACTAACATGTGACGCTTCATATGTCCAAGACGAGTGAACCTCTTCCCACACTCTGGACACTTATGAGGTTTTTCACCCGAATGCACTAACATGTGACGCTTCATATGTCCAAGACGAGTGAATACCTTCCCACACTCTGGACACTGGCGAGTCATTTTCTTTATGATAGGTGCAGTTTGTGGGAAGGTTTTCTCCTCGGATGACTGCATGAGTGGTGATGCTGCGTGACGCCTCACGGTGGGGCGTCAATGTTGAGGCTTAGGCAAGGCTTTAGTGTTGTTTCTTAGGCTGTTGTAGAGTTAGACTTGATGTGAGCACTTGAAGGTCAATGGTGGGCTTCTTCTTTATGATAGGTGCAGTTTGTGGGAAGGTTTTCTCCTCGGATGACTGCATGAGTGGTGATGCTGGGTGACGCCTCACGGTGGGGCGTCAATGTTGAGGCTTAGGCAAGGCTTGAGTGTTGTTTCTTAGGCTGTTGTAGAGTTAGACTTGATGTGAGCACTTGAAGGTCAATGGTGGGCTTCTTCTTTATGATAGGTGCAGTTTGTGGGAAGGTTGTTGTGTTGATTTAGGGGCGACGACGATCGTTTGTGGGAAGGTTTTATGCTCATGTCTGGACACTCACCGTCCCGTGTTGTGATAATGGCGGCGACGCTCACCTAGGCGTTCCAGTGTTCTTTCTGGTGCCATATTTTATTTTTCTACTTCTTACTATTGTCTGTAACTGGTTTTCTACATTTAACTCTTATGTTTTCCTCTTTTTTTTTAATTAAAGAATATTCTTGCAATTCATTTATTAAAATACAATGGTACTCGTTTATATACTTTCTGAAGGAAACATTGCTCCCATGGTGAATGCACTACTTTGCATTCTTTTTATTAATTTTTTTCAATCAAATAAATCATCAATCAGTATATATGATTGGCAATAAACAAGTTGTAATAAATAGAATACAAGCAGATCCACAAAAAGTAGGCAAGACAGTAAGCAAATACATTCATAAACAAATTTGTAATAGGGAAGGGATCCACAGGGAAATAGCAGTTAGGCTATATAGACTACGTCTAGGTTACAGGTGCAACTGGGAGATTGGTGAACCCCGAGAGAGAGAGTGCATCTTCTGCCAAACTGTCACAGAAAAGCCATTACTTCACTATCTTCTGGAATGTGAAGCAACCAATGACCTTAGAAGAGCTTTAAGAGTTCCTGAATCATGCAGTGGCCACCCTGAAGCCATCAACACAGCCACTCTCCTGGTCAACAAAGGTGTCCAGCAGCTGGACACCCTCATAAAGACTGTGAAGCAGTATCCTCCCCCACGATAACAGCTTGATGGTTAAATGCAACCTCAGAACACTGGGAAAAAAAAAAAAAAATTGTACCACTTACGGGCTATTCATGCCCGTGCCACCTCTTGGGTGGCTTAATCTTTATCAATCAATCAATCAGGGAAGGGAGTACCACCGCTGGCTGGAAGGATACAAGACGCTTTGTACACTGACAACATCGCACACAAGTTCAAGTTCAAGTTCATGTATGTTTATTGAGATAAGCAATAAATACATCTCAAAGAGATAGAGTAGCTTAGGCTATTTCTACCCCCCTCTACTTCAAGTTCCTCAAGGGGCGCACAAATTCAGTGAGTACAAATAGACAAATAACATTACAAGAATCCCATTTAACATTGCAGGTTACTATAGTAAGTACAGCATATAATTGTTACACTCTCGGGGCAAAATTCTTGTAGCTCCTAAGTATACTGTCTATCATACCATTATCACACATCCAAACAATTTGATGTGGTACACTATTTATTTCCTTATTTCTATAGTTTTCAATAAGTTGACACTCTAATACATCATGTTCTAAGGTGTGGGCGTGCGGCATACTACATAATTTACACTCCTTATCTTTTTCACTGACATCAACACCGTATTGCCAGATATATTTATATCCTAATCTTAATCTCATGTAAATTGAATCCTTCCAAGTAAACTTTCCTTTACCATAAGTGAAGGACGAATTTGTATTTATTATTGAATAATTCTTAAGTGTGTTACTACTGTCCACCATTGCCATTCTCTTTATCATTTCTTTACCCTCCTGAATCATCTTGATTCTTGTTTTTATTTGTTTCAAGGTTAACTGACATACAACATTAACAAGAGTTTTTTCAGTGGCTCTCTTCGCTATGTCATCAACTATCTCATTCAACAGTATTCCCACATGTGAAGGGATCCACATGAATCTTACTTTATACCCAGTTTTTTCTAGTCTCTTAACATTCTCTCTACACTCTATCACAATATTCTGATATACTGGGCGTCTGCTATTTAAAGACTCTAACGCTCCTCTGCTATCAATAAAGAAGCAAGCATTTTTACCACATTTGACTACTTCCTGTAATCCTGCTAACTCCTTGGAGTTCAGCCTGCGTTGAAGAGACATTGTCAGTTAAGCGGCGTCCAATAACAGTATCTACAGTGCCGATGTCAGTGTACTCCCTGATCAAGACTCCACATCCTGCCTTCCCATCCCTAGCTACTGACCCATCACAATATACATGTAGAGTGTTTTCTGTAGGCAGTTTTCTAATTATACAATCATATGTTGCCCTCAGCTCTCCTATTTCATACATACTTTTTTTCATATGCAAGGGAGTAATTACTACATCTACATTACAATCCTCCCATGGTGGTATAAATTTTCTCTTGGGCACAGCAATACATTCTGTAATAACATCATACTTTATAACACTATAACATAATTTATTCATATATACTCTCTTCTTCATCATACACTGTTCACTACTTCCCACCTTTTGAACCGAGAGGATTAATTCATTAGCTCCCCCACCTCTCATTAATCTAATGGCAGAGGCTACATTTATCTCTGAAATTCTATCCCCAATACTCTGCAGATTCAACTCCATCCTCATTATCTCAATCATAGCATTTCTTGGGCATCCTAAGATAATTCTCATGGCTTCATTTTGTACCTTCTCCAACTTGCCCATCCTACCTTTACCAAAACTTGAAATGGCAGGTGCAGCATAATCAATAAGAGATCTTACAGTACTCAAGTATATCATTAGTAGCACAGGGACTCCCACTCCCTTTCCACAGCATGCCAAGGCCTTCAGAGGTTGTAATCTCTTCCGACATTGACACAAGAGTCTGTTTATCTCAGCTTCCAAACTCTCATGGGTATATCCAACGTATATGCCTAAATATTTATATATATTAACTCTCTATATTTTTACCGTTTATTTTCAATACAATGGGGCTCCGACTTCTACATTCAAACTTAGTTTTGTTTTCATTAACCACCAGTCCCATATGGTGACACAGGTTTCCGAAATTGTCCAACACTGTTTGAACCTTTGAAATATCTTTGCCCTGAAACAAAATATCATCGGCATATATGATCGGAGTTACCCCATTTGAGTATCTCTCAGATGCTATCTTATTCATTAGTACATTAAACAGGGTGGGACTCAACACTCCTCCCTGAGGTGTGCCGAGTTCAAAAGACCTCACACCTGACATACAACCTTGATACCACACCTGAGCCTTCCTTTCATAAAGATAATCCCCTATCCAGCGCAATAATTTCCCTTTAACACCAAGACTAGCTAGTTCATATAAAATAATCTCTTTGTTGGCTTTATCAAAAGCTCCTTGTAAATCAATGAAAATTCTATAATAATCATTTTCATTAGCTAGACATTTAATAATACAATCAGAGGTACTTTTTCCTTTGAGGAACCCGAACAAATTACTAGACAGCTGATCACCTATTATATATAAAATTCTATTTAAAATGATCCTCTCCATCATTTTACAAAAAACACGAGGTTAAAGACAGAGATCTATACTCTCCATTGGCTTTAGGGATAGGGATGATCATAGCTTTTTTCCATTTACTGGGAATACTGCCCTCTTTATAACTAATATTAAAGATGTCTAAAAGTGGGCTTTCCGTCATAATGGCAAGTTCATTAAGTATTTCATAAGTTACTCCATCCTCCCCAGGGGCGGTAGATTTCCCAACTTTAATCGCCGTTATTAGTTCTTCTCTGGTAATACCTGTGCACGTGACAATACCACTGTTACCTGCGATAAGTATAAAATCCTTTCTTAGATCTTTCCAAGAATCTAATGACTCTCTCGTTACAGCGGGTCATGAACTAAGTTTGGCAGCTTCCGCCCATTTATTTACGAGCCCATTTGCAATTCCTTGCGGGTCTGGATGTGCAACAAAATTATGCTTTTTACCCCTTATTTTATTTACGTCTTGCCAGAGTTCCTTCAAGTTTCTGTTACTCCCAACTTTCTCTGCAAACTCCTGCCAATACTTGCTCCTAATTTCCTTTCTCTTCTCCCCACACAGCCTAGCAACTGCCAGTAAAGCATTCTTCCCTTCCTCAGTCCTACCATTCCTATTCCAATCCCTGTGAGCTCTCCTCATTGTTAATGTCCACCCCTTAAGCATCTTGTCATGTGTATAATTTTCTTTTCTGGGGGGATGCCTTTTTATACTAGATGGTTTCCGGTTCAATGTTGCATTAAATACATCTACCTCCTTAATTAAATCTTCATAAAATGCTTCTGCCGAAACTGGCGTATAAGTATCATACCAAGACTTAATATGGCCAACAAGACCCCTTAATTCTCCCTCATTAAACTTTAACCTTTTCCTCTGAAGGCAGGCATGCTTTTTATCTAGTTTAAGCTGTATTTGTAATGCAAAATGATCACTTAGCATTTCATCCACAGTAAGACAATTCCCCTCTATGCCCTCAGCATTTATCAAACAAGCATAATCTAATCTCCCTCCCCTCAAATGAGTAGGAGAGGGCTCGCCCAGCAGTTGAACATCTTCATGTTCCTGCAAAAACTGGTACCATCTGCAACCATTCCTATTTGCTTTACCCCTTGATCCTAAAGCTGGATGTCTGGCATTAAAATCTCCAACCACAAGTGTATCTTCAGAAAAGAAGGAATCTGGCAAGTATCTTAAATCAAGGGAGCTATCAGAGATGTATAGATTAATGAAATTTAACTCTCGGTCCTTTAACTGTATCCGCAAGCTAATACTTTCAATACCTCTATATCTCTGAGGGATTCCAGTTATCTCGGCAGGTATGGTACTTTTGACATAACATGAGACCCCCCTAGTTCCTCCATCAGCATATAAGTGAAAACCTCTATAGCCATTTAGCCTCAGAATGCTACCATCCCTATCCCCAGTTTCCTGGAGTGCTACTATGTCAATATCCTCTCTAAGAGTATAATAGTGTACATCCACCGCTCTAGTTTTTAATCCATTAACGTTCCAAGATAATATTCTCAAATTACTTTCATCCATGATTAATAATAAAACTACCTTTGCCCTGTCCGTCACATTCCATGAGATACGAGAGTACCTTAGAAACTTCCTTCCAACACCGTAACATTTTTTCTTTCTCCTCACTTTCACAACTACTACTAACATGGAAGGTAATATTATTCATATCTATTTTCTTTGTTATTTCTGTAACCCGTTTTACTTTAACCGTTCTTTCAACATTTGTCACAACAGGAGGTTGAACACCGCTAACACTACTAGAAAGTGTATTCTCCTGACTATCCTCTATCATCGTTACGTCATGCACATCATTACTTTCTTCTACGCACGTTTCACTTTCCATTTCACGTCCCGTTTTACTTTCAATTACACGTCCTGTTTCACCACCATCTTCACCCCGTCTACCTTCCATAGCCAATTTTTCCAATGCTTCAATACTCTTATCTAGTTTTTTTAGATACTCCAAAATTTGATTCCCAACCTCAGAGGTGACCATATTGTCCTGAACCTTGTCCTCACAAGGTTTCAGTTTTTCCACTGCATGATGTACTTTCCCTAGGCTCACCTTTACTTTCTCCGTCCCTTTTTCCTACACATTGATCATAGGGGCTGTCGTTGGCTTCCAGCTGTTTCCTCCATGTTCCTGCTGCACAATCTTTCCTTGCTGCGAGGATAAATCTATCCTGCTTGTAGGACCCGTCCTAGTCTCTTTCAGATGAGGCTTCATGCGGCATAGATAGGAACCAGCATTGTGGCTGCCTCGACAGTTGCAACAAAATGGGATGATTTTTTCACTTCTTTCAATCTTGACTCTACACTCTCGCGAGTCGTGTTTTTTTCCCACAATACCGACACCTGGGGTCAAACTGGCATTTCCATGCCATATGTCCCCAACGTGAACACTTCATGCACAGTATGGGCTCCTCAACGTAATTTGCAACGTTCCTATAGCCTAGTCCTTGCACAAAAATTATCTCCGGCGCCTCATCCTTTACCAAGGCAACAACCTGGCTTTGTTTGTCACCACGAACACTGTTCCTCTTTGCCCAGACAACATTATCATTGTTAAGAAGAAGACAGTCAGGATCCAAATAAGTTGGAAACTTGAAAACTATGATCTTTGTGTGCAACATACCTTCTTCTGGAGGAACCATCACTACATTATCAAAACCAACCGTCGTGAGGCGTTCCACGGCCTGTTCAGTCCCAACTGTTATGTAGGGCCGGTGAAGACCCTCCTTGAAAAGTGGTTCGTATTCCAAACATTGTTTAGCCAGACGTACTGTCCACTCTAGCTTTTGGTGGAAATTCAATTGGCATGTTGTAGGGAACAACAGCCTCTTCCTTCTTGTCTTGTCTTGCTTGTCTTGAGTCTTGCTGAGTAGGGTCTCATTCTTTGGCCTCTTTTTAATTTCATCGTCACTCTCACTGTCTCGCTGTCTGTTATTATTTCTCTGTTTCTTTTTGTTCACTACTACTTCAAACGGTCTGTTATCATCTTGTCTGTCCTCCTCACTACCACTTAGGCATACCGCCTCAGCCATTTCTTCGACGCTGTCAATAATCGAGAACAAATGCACAATATCCTGTATCACCACGTGCAAAAACGAAGAGTGTGGGGCAATACCCCTACTCGGTACCCCTACTCAAATCTCTGAATATGTTAGACATTAAGTCACTGCACATTCTCTCATGTGTATTATACATATATAAAACACTAAACTATAATGCCAATCCTGATCTCAAAAGCTTCATAGAAGGATGTAACAGAACCCATGAGCACCACACCAGAAATAAATACAGTTTTGATATTCCTAGAGTACGACTTAATCAAACTAGAAATGCTCTACAAATCAAGGGGCCCAGAATGTGGAATGACCTTCCCAACCATGTTAAAGACTGTACCTCTCTCAACCAGTTTAAGTTAAAAACGAAGCTATACCTAATAAATTCCCTGTAACCTACCTTACCCTTCTATTGTCAACCAATGTCTGTTTTTTTTTAAAGAGCGCTGTTTGTCGACAGAATTGTATTTGTGATGCTTTTTCATCTATGTTTTCATTTCTTGTTTTCATTCTACTCATTATGCTCAATTAGTATTAAGCTTGTCATTTAAGTTTATCATGCCCGAAACACTTTGCGTAATAGTGGCTTTAGGCATTGTATGTACTAGCTCTACCTATAAGTCAACCAATCTTTGTAAAAATTTATTGTATGTATGTACCTTACCTAAATAAACATTTTATTTATTAATTATTTAATGCTCCACCTCCCACCAATCAACGGATGCCAAGAGCGCCAACCTTGTGACCACACACAACCGTGGTCTGGACACAACTGACATCGCACACTAATATCTTTACCACTTCGGACGTTTCGCATATGTTTATTTATTTATTTATTTACTATTTATTTATGCATATACAAGAAGGTACATTGGGAATGTGAGGATACATAAAATGGTAATTACAGTCTTGTAAAGCCACTAGTACGCGCAGTGTTTCGGGCAGGTCCTTAATCTAAGAAAATTTTAAGTAGGTAAATACTTGCAAAATTTATAAAAAAAAATGATAACAGATACATGGCAAGAAAAAAAATGAGAGAAAATTGTAGGTACAGTGTATTAAAGCACATAGGCAGCTAAGATTGATTGCAAAGACAGCTTGAAATAAACAATACCCAAATTTGTAACAAATTAGATGGCAAATTCCTTGGCATTCTCATTTACCACAAGCTGAATTTCCAGGGACACATTCTAATTATATAAAAAAAAGTTTCAAAAACTGTTGGCATTCTTTCTAAGATCAGATATTATGTACCCCGCCCTGCCCTGGTGACTCTCTATTACTCCCTTATCTATCCATATCTCAACTATGGTATTTGTGCTTGGGGCTCTACTACCCAAAATCATTTACGTCCTCTAATTACTCAACACAAAGCTGCTATTTGGACAATATCCAACTCTGGCCCCAGACATCACTCGGTACCCCTACTCAAATCTCTGAATATGTTAGACATTAAGTCACTGCACATTCTCTCATGTGTATTATACATATATAAAACGCTAAACTGTAATGCCAATCCTGACCTCAAAAGCTTCATAGAAGGTTGTAACAGAACCCATGAGCACCACACCAGAAATAAATACAGTTTTGATATTCCTAGAGTACGACTTAATCAAACTAGAAATGCTCTACAAATCAAGGGACCCAGATTGTGGAATGACCTTCCCAACCATGTTGGGACTGTACCTCTCTCAACCAGTTTAAGATAAAAACGAAGCTATACCTAATAAATTCCCTGTAACCTACCTTACCCCTCTATTGTCAACCAATGTCTGTTTTTTTAAAGAGCGCTGTTTGTCGACAGAATTGTATTTGTGCTGCTTTTTCAGCTATGTTTTCATTTCTTGTTTTCATTCTACTCTTTATGCTCAATTAGTATTAAGCTTTAGTCATTTAAGTTTTTCATGCCCGAAACGCTTTGCGTAATAGTGGCTTTAGGCATTGTATGTACTAGCCCTATCTATAAATCCATCACTCTTTGTAAAATCTCTTGTATGTATGACCTTACCTAAATAAACATTTGATTTTGATTTGATTTTTTGTTTAATGGTAGTTGACAAAAATTGGTAGGCACAATACAGCATATGGCTAGCACATAAAAGAAGACAGCAATGAACACAAAGATAAGAACACTGTTTTTCCCAACAATGGCGGGTTTTCTGAGGTAAGAGAAAACGTATGTCTGGAAGCTGACTTTAATCGCCCCAAGCTGCGCGCGCAACGAGCCGAGGTTATATAAACCCGGACGCAGACTGCGTGGCCCCTCTTCCCGACAAGCCAGCAGCTGCTCTCTTACAAAACGCTGCTCACTGCTGCTCAGCGAGTTGTAAACACAGAAGTTTAGCCTGCTCAACTGTTCCCCCAGCATGGACCCTACACCAGTTCCTATCGACAACGAATCGGAGCGACCCATCAGGGGCGTCCTGCCCTTCTCAACATTTAAGTTAGTGTTTGTGTTGTTGGCGTGCCGGACCAGTGTTTGTGTTGTTGGCGCGCCGTACCAGTGTTTGTGTCTGTGTTGGCGCGCGCGCCCCTGAAGCACGCCTGTTGGTTCAGCCTTGGTGACCAAATGCAGGTGCAGTGGACCTAGAGGGGGAGGTGACCCTCGGTGTTATGGGGCACTGGTTTTCTCCAGATTGATTGATTGATAAAGAGTAAGCCACCCAAGAGGTGGCACGGGCATGAATAGCCCGTAAGTGGTACAATTTTTTTTTTTCTCCGTATTCTGAGGTTGCATTTAACCATCAAGCTGTTATCGCGGGGGAGGATACTGCTTCACAGTCTTTATGAGGGTGTCCAGCTGCTGGACACCTTTGTTGACCAGGAGAGTGGCTGTGTTGATGGCTTCAGGGTGGCCACTGCATGATTCAGGAACTCTTAATGCTCTTCTAAGGTCATTGGTTGCTTCACATTCCAGAAGATAGTGAAGTAATGGCTTTTCTGTGACAGTTTGGCAGAAGATGCACTCTCTCTGTCGGGGTTCACCAATCTCCCAGTTGCATCTGTAACCTAGACGTAGTCTATATAGCCTAACTGCTATTTCCCTGTGGATTCCTTTTGGGATATTTAACCTTTCTAATTTGGTTGCCTGAAGATACCATGTTGCAGATGGCGAACCTTCAGCTATTCTCTGGTGCAGGTAGGCTTTGTTGAGATGTGAGAGTTTTTTGGTGATGATGTTTTTTATGTTCTCTAGGCTGGGTTGAATTGTTTTATGTATCACTGGATGACGAGTTGCCAATTTAGCAATTTCATCAGCTTTTTAATTTAATGGGATTCCAATATGGGATGGGATCCAGTTTAAAGTTATGTTAATTCCTTAGCCTTTAGCGACTGCTCCAAGATACAAAATGGTGGTAATTATTTCCACATTATCTTTCCACTGTTTTTGTCCTAATATTTGAAGTGCAGCTTTTGAGTCTGTGTGTATGATTGCATTTTGAGTGTTTTGTGCAATCACATATGCGAATGCCTGTTGTATGGCAAACAGCTCAGTTTGGGTTGATGATACTAGTCCTCCCAGTCTCCAATATGCCTGTACGCTGGTCGTGCAAAGAGCAGCGCCAGCACTCTCATTTTCTGTGTCCACCGATCCGTCTGTGAAGATGTGGGTGGCTCCTGCTACTGCTATGCTATACATTTGCTCTTCTATTATGCGCCTTAGGATTGTCGGATCATAGGCAGCCTTTTTCATTGGGAGACTTTCTATTACTATTTTGAAAGTAGGCTCTTCCCACGGCGCGGAAGGAGTGTAATTTGGGTGTGGATGATCACCCTCTCTATCAAGAATCATGTTTTTTAAATGTAGTCTGTTTACGACTTTTCCTGCTCTTGCAACCCAAGAGTTTCCATTGTTTTGGCCTAGTCCAACCACCAAGGCCTGCAGTACTGGGATTGGATCAGAAGAAATAATTATCTTACTGATAATTGTAGCTGTCCTTTGTGATATTCTTTCTTGTAGAGAGGGCAAACCCGTCTCCAGTCCAAGAGTTTCAAGCCTGGTCCACATGGGGGCTCCCAGTGCAGCTCTCATAGCATTGTTTTGGGCAACTTCAAGCTTTTTCCACTGTTGGTGTGATAGATTTGTGAGTGCAGGTGCGGCATAATCGATCACTGATCTGACTGCCTGTACATAGTATGTGCGAAGGACTTGCAGATTGGCTCCTCCAGAAAGGGAGGTTAGCGACCTGAGGATTGCCGTCCGGGCCGCAGTTCGCTCTCTCAAGTAAGTGACCTCAGCATTAAAATTCATGTGTGTGTCCAGGATGATTCCTAGATACTGATAGGTGTCGACCCATTCTATTGGTTGACCCTGTACTGTGAGATGGATGTTGAGCTTCGCTATTTTTATGGGCATGGCCTTTGACTTTGAGGGGTTGAGTTTGATCCCAATCTGTTTTGCCTCTTTACTGATGCAGTCTAAGCATTTGGGTGCAATGCGCGCCGCATCCCTTCCTTTTATGATGATGACAAAGTCGTCCGCGTAGTTTAGCAGCCTGCAGTGATGTGGGAGTTTCAACCTCATTATTCTTTCCATTAAACAGTTGAAGAGAAGAGGGCTGAGAATACCTCCTTGCGGTGTACCATTTTCATGTCTTTTGTACTCAGAGACTGTGCCATGAAGTTTTACTCTTGCTTCTCTGTTTATGAGACAGTTTTTGGTCCAGGAGAGCAGGTTGCCTCTGACCTCTTTGTCAATGAGGCAGCAGAGAATAGCTGGGGCGCTAGCCAGTTCAAAGGCTTTTTCGAGGTCCAGGAATATCAGCATTCCTGATCTGTCATTCAAGTGGGCTAACAGAGTTGTAATACATTCCACTGTGCCAACCCCTCTTCTATAGGTATACATATCATGGTGCAGTTTAGGCATTTTCCACTCCAGTCTGTTGAGTGCCATTCTGTCAGCCGTCTTGGCTGCACAGCTTTGAAGAGAGATGGGCCTGGGATTAGCTGGATCTTTGGGTTTTGGGATCGGCACTATGTCTGCTCTATTCCAAGCAGAAAGTCTAGTTTGAGAAGTCCAGGCTAAATTAATTAACCTTAGGTATGCAGCGTCTCCCTCTGGGCCGAGGTTTCTAATAATTTTATAGGTTATTTTGTCGGCTCCAGGGAATGTATCCTTGGAGTTTTTCTTAGCCCGATTGAGCTCATCCAGTATGAAGGGGGCATTAGTGTCAGAGACTTCTTCACATGCTGTAAGGATTCTGTGCCACCTTTCTTCCTCTAGTCCGGTCTGTACTGCTAATACATCTGGTGGAAGTTGATTGCTGGCTGCTCTCTCTGCAAACCTGGTTGCCAGTACTTCGGCTTCCTGTTGAGGATCCTTGGGGTGTGGAGCTTTAGGTGTTTTATTCCCTTTGGCTCGGTGAATTTGCTGCCACATCTCTCCGAGAGAGGTGTGTTCATTCAGGTGTGAACACCATTCCAGCCACTTTTGTTCTTTTATTTGTCTGGTCTCTCGATGTACATGTTCCTTGACCTCACAAAGTAAGATCCTGTTGCGGTCACTTGGCTGCTTTTTGTATAGCTTTCTTGTTCTATTGAGTCTATGGTTGAGTTCTTTGACACGTTCGCAATAGTACCAATGATCTTTATGGTGTCCGGTGGACTGTTTTTTCAGTGGGATTGAGTGGTTGGCTGCACTTTGAATCGCTTTGACAAATTCTTGTTCTGCCTGATTAATGTCTTCGGGAAGATCATAGTTTCTTTGCCACTCTGAAATGAGGTTTTGAAATCGGTCCCAGTTTGCTAAAGCAAAGTTCCAGGCTTCAGATGGAGGCGGAGGTGGGGTGGGTAGGTCTAACTGAAGATCAATTTGGACCCCATAGTGCAGGCGATGAGTCACAATAACGTGGCTGAAGTATGTTGACCAGACCACACACTAGAAATTGAAGGGACGACGACGTTTCGGTCCGACTTGAGAATGGTCCAGGACGGACCGAAACGTCGTCGTCCCTTCAATTTCTAGTGTGTGGTCTGGTCAACATGGACCCCATAGTGGTCGCTTGTCAGTGTGGGCTCAACTGACCATGTTGCTGCATCTCTTAGGGAGGCTGAAACGAAGGTTAGGTCTAATCTGCCTCCTTGGATGTGGGTAGGTTCATTGTTGTTTAGGATTTGTATTTCTGGAAGCTGGTCCAGTAGATGTGTAATGTGTATGCTGGCTTCATTTGTTTTGTTCGAGCCCAGTGCCAATCGATGATGGGCATTAAAATCTCCACAAATGATTGTGTTTGTTGTTGTCGCGTGTCCAAATAACACAGAGAGATCCATTTCGGCTTGTGGAGACCTGTACACATTGAACTCTTCAAGTTTGTCGTGTCTTAGCTCAATGGTGACTCCCATTACCTCTGTCCCTCCTCCACAATTGGGTGGGCTGGTTATGGATTTGGAGATCAGGTCACATTTTACATAGATTGCACATCCCCTGGATTGCCCATTGATCCATGGAAGGAAGAAGCCTCGATAGCCTGAGATTTTAGGTTCTAATCCGGCTCGAAGCAAGCTCTCCTGTAGTATCAGGATGTCTATGCCCTTGGTTGCTGCTATGCATTGCAAGTGTTGCAATTTAGTGCGCAGTCCTTGCGCATTTCATTGCAGGATCTTTAGAATTCTAGGTTCTTGGAATTTGCTGATAATTCCGTGGTATCCATGGAGTCTGATGAACACGCCATGGAAGTTGCAATTGGTGTATAGGTTCTTAGTGGACCTGAAATTGACTCATCAATGTCGCTTTCCGACGAGCTGGACTCTATCTGCTTTTTATGGGGGTGTCTCCTGCCCTGCTGTCTTGACGGTGTGGATATTACATCTTCGAATTTTTTGAGCTTGTGCTCAATTGTCTTCCGAGTCTCTGTGGTTTGCTTGATTCCATGTGAAGACAGCAGACTTTCGATCAACTCAGTGACCAAAGTTTTGCGCATTGGCCAGAGAGCGTCCAGTTCTGTGGGAGCACTATTTAATGTTGTGCAGGTTTGGGGCCTAGTGGCTTTTAGACCCTTCTCGGTGGTAACTTTGGCACTGGAATTGCTACTCCTATTGGCCCCAGTGTGCTTGCTGGATGAAATGGGAGGCCGACTGCTTTGAACATGATTCTTGTGTCCTCCATCTTTCTTTTTGTCCTGTACTGTCTTCTCACCCTTCACCATGGTCGATGGTGAAGGGCCGTGTGCCCCCTCTTCCTGAATGGGTAGACCCCACGCGGTTTTAGTGGGTATGGGAGCTGGTATTCGTTTTGGTGGGGGTTTCGGCTCCGCTGTAGGTGTGGTGGGGTTCGTTTGAAGCCTTTTGAGCCTTTCAGGGCATTTCAAGTTCCAGGCATGATGTGCCTTGGAACAATTTGGGCATTTTGCCTGAACAGGGTGGTTTGCCTTGAATTTATCAATACATGTTTTTGTATCATGGGGCTGGCTGCAGACTCCGCACCTCACTGGGCGTTGGCAGCCATCTTTGTGATGCCCAAATCTCTGACATCTAAAGCATCTTAGGGGTTCTGGGGTGTAAGGCCTGTGTTGGAACACGCCCCAGATTCCAAGGTCAAGTTTCTCCGGGATCCGTCCTCTTACTGTGAGAAGGACTTGTCGAGTTTCCTGTTTTGTGGTTCGTACTTGGCATCTCTCTGCTGACACCACATAGTTCAGCTTTTCGAGATGGCCAAGGGCCATATGCAAGGGATAGTGGAGGACAATGATTTTACTTATTTTATCCTCTGGTTTCAGTTCCTCACATTTTGCGTATTTTTTTAGAATCGTAGCGGCCGACTCGTCTTTAGGCCTCAGAATGTATTCTCCTTTGAGATTAGGTTTTGCTCTGAGCTGGAGCTGGGGGTACTCTTTTTCCAGGTCCACTAAAGTAGCGTAGGAAGACTTACCTTCCGTGTGCTGCACTTTGAAGACTGGAAGCGTAGATCTAGTCTGAGGCGCTGGGAGAGCTGGAGAAGCTGGAGAGATTAATGGGCGATGGGTCGTCATGGAGTGGCTTGTCCTGTTAGCTTTATTCACGTGATGCCACTCGCCATCACTTTCAGAACTAGTATTCACTATCGATGGTCTTTTCCTACACTGAGCAGCATTGCTGGATCGATTATAAGTCAATTGGAATTCCATGATGAAATTCAAATGATCACTTGTGGAGTGGTCTGTTGAGTGAAGGTGATGCTCTGTGCTACTGGAGACAAAGTGGATGTGGTTTTCTCCAGTAGGTGGCTGTTATTTGAAGCACAATCGGGAGGAGGCCTGTCCACCACCCCACCTCCCCCAACTGCTCAGCCCTGTACCTTAAGCTCCCTCACCCAGTCGACGTGAGGTCTGCTGCTTGGGCGACTTCTGTTGTGCCGTTAATTATTATTTATGTTCTTTATATCAGTGCTTCTTTACAGTCTGACTGTTAGTCATGGCGTGCTTCCTCACGCTACAATATTTACTGTAATTTTACCTTTGCTTTCGCTCCATGCCTATGTTTATATATTGGGTAGTGCTGTTATTGTTGTTCCAGGACATTTAATGCTCAAGCCAGCTCCTATTTAGTGCTGTTGCTTTACTCTACTCTAAACGCTGGCTATTAGGTTAGGCTAGCTGCTGTGTCACAGGCCTCGGGCCCCTAGCCATAAATTTTTCATGGACTTGTTTTCCATAAGTCTCCTTAATTTATTAATGATTTTTTTTTTTTTTGAGATATATACAAGAGTTGTTACATTCTTGTACAGCCACTATTACGCGTAGCGTTTCAGGCACGTCCTTAATCCTATGGTCCCTGGAATACGATCCCCTGCCGCGAAGAATCGTTTTTTCATCCAAGTACACATTTTACTGTTGCGTTAAACAGAGGCTACAGTTAAGGATTTGCGCCCAGTAAATCCTCCCCGGCCAGGATACGAACCCATGACATAGCGCTTGCGGAACGCCAGGCGAGTGTCTTACCACTACACCACGGAGACTGCCGAATTTTATGCAGTGTCAAGCTGCATGTTCTCTTTTGCAGGTTTTACATTTTGCTTATTGCCTTTAAGTTATTAGGTAAAGTCAGCTAGGTTTGCTAGTTGCTGTGTCACAGACCTCTGGCCCCTAGCCTTAAGTTTTCATGGACTTGTATTTTCCATAAGTTTCCTTAATTTATCAATGAACTTTATGCAGTGTCAAGCTGCATGTTTCTTTGCTGGTTTTACATTTGTTTGTTTAACTTCTGCTTTGCCTTTAAGTTATTATGTAAAGTCAGCCAGGATGTGATAGTTGCAGGGATCGGGCCCTTGCCTCTTGCTTAAAGTTTATTCTGGCCCCTGCATTTACGTTTAGTTTCCTCTGCAAATTTCCTGCATTTTACATCGCTCTTGCTACATGTTTTTACTTTACTGGTTTACAATTATGTTTGTTTAACTTATGCTTCACCTTTAAGTTAAGTAAAGTCAGCTAGGATGTCCTAGACGCTGTCTTCGGGCCTCATGCCTCTCCCTTTAAGTTTATCTTGGACTCGTATTATGATTAGTTCCTTCAGCAATTTATTGCTAGTTATGCATTGCTTAAGTGCATGTCATTTTACTTACCGTTTTACCTTTATACTTGTTTTCTTGACTTTGGCATTAAGTTATTAAGTACTGACAGCTAGACAGTACCAGTTTCGTTTACCAGTACCAGTAAACGTTTCCAGTCGTTTTGTCTGCCCGGTGTAGCCCGAAAGAATCTGCAGCCTCCCGGCTGCTGGTTTATCCAGACATGTGTGGCCTCCCAGGCCTCTGGTTATCCGACGTGTTGTCTGCTCGGTGTAGCCCGGAAGATACTGCTGCTTCCCAGGCCGCTGGTTTATCCAGACGTTTTTGTCTGGCCAATGTAGCCAGGAAAGTTGTCATAGCCACTGCCGTCTTAGCTGACTGCGTTCAGGGACTGCTCTTCAGCCAACGTTCTTCCAGTGATGAGTTAAGCCGGCGATGTTATTCAGGTATTATATTTATATTGGTCATATAAATATGCGGCCTTCCAGGCCGCTGGTTTATCCAGACGTGTTGTCTGCCCGGTGTAGCCCGGAATATACTGCGGCCTCCCAGGCCGCTGGTTTCTCCAGACGTTTTGTCTGCCCGGTGTAGCCCGGAAGGTTTTTCACAGCCACTGACGTCTTCGCTGCCTTCGTTCAGGGGTTGATGTCCGGCCGATGTTTTTCCTGCGACGTGTCACTGTGTTCTAGCGGCCGATGCTCGGTTGGGTCTGTTGCAGCTGGTCCAGCCGTCTGCCCTAGTGTCCGAGCCGCCACTCTTCCTACGTTGTTGCTCAATTTTGGTGTCCAGCTGCTGCAGCTGTTGGTGTTCCGGCTGCTGACATTCCCGGCAGTCGGTGTTCTAGCTGCTGTGGGTACAGCTGTTGCTGTCCCAGCTTGCTGCTGTTCAGGTGGAACATGGTCCAGCTGCTGGCGTTCCAGCGGTTGTTGGACCAGCTCCCATGCTATGGCTGAAGTTGTTCCTGATGTTCCAGTTGAAGCGGTCCCAACTGATAATGCCCATCCTACTGCGTTCCAGCTCCCAAGGGTCCAGCTGCCGACGTGCCAGCCCCCGAAGTTCCAGCAGAAGCGTTCCAGCCGACGTTATGCCTATTAGCACTCCTTTCAGTTTATTGTATTTGATTGTAATTTATTTCAGCTTCATGCATTAATCCGTTTTCTCTAAAGAGTTACATTCCAGCATTATTTTGAGCATAATCTGTTTTGCAGTCGCACTTCCCTTACTGCTGCAGTTTCCCCCTTGGCCCGTTGCCGCTAATTTTGTATCTTCGGCAGCGGCCGAAGATACTCTCCATTTCCTTGTTGGCTCCCAGGTTCTATATGGTCCCTAATTGTCTTGCAGTTGGACTTCTACTTATAACCGAAGTTTTCCCTGGTGGCCAGTTGCCACTATGTATTTATCTTTGGCAGATGTTGATGCACCAGTCGCCAATGTCCAGCTGCAGGTGTTCCAGCTGCTGATGTTCAGAGGCAGGATTTTACAGTTTACATTTGGCAACTGTTGTTTGTTAAGCCCTTATTTTGCCCTTGTTGACCACAAGTGTTCGTGTTGTGCATGCTACGTTATTGTTGGTTTGTTAAGGTTAGGGTTTCCCTGCTTACTTCCTCCTCCCCAGTGTGGGACATTTACTTCTTTATCTATTTATACAGTTCCTACTGTATCACACTACTACTTATTTAAGTTCTTTATTATTAGGTCCGGGTTTTAGTCGCCTTACTTCTACCCTCCCTCTGCTTTACTTGTTATCGTTTTCTCTGGCATTTTTCGCCATGCCCTCGGTCGGCCCGTACTAAGCCCATTAGCTAGGCCAGTCCGTTACGCCCTTAGCCGGGACCCCTGTGAAGCCCTTAGCTGGGCGGGCCCGCCCTGTTAGCCGGCTAATGGGCGGGCCCGCCCTGTTAGCCGGTTAGTGGTCCTGCGACCTCTTACTTTGGAAGGAGTATTTTGTGCTTTTCCCTATCCTTCTAGTGCTTATGTCTCTCTTTTACATTTTCTTAGTGAAAACTTCGTTATATTTGTAGGGTACTATTTATTTCTTGTGAATGTATGTGTGTGTGTGCATATGTATATGTATGTGTATATATGTATATATATATATATATATATATATATATATATATATATATATATATATATATATATATATATATATATATATATATATATATATATATATATATATATATATGTATGTGTATATATGTATATATATATATATATATATATATATATATATATATATATATATATATATATATATATATATATATATATATATATATATATTAGTATATTTTGGTAGCAGTCTTTCCTGTAGACATATATTATTAAATATGACCGAAAAAGTAAGATTAATAATTCTAACACGAATTTTCTCAATCTTTCGTACATTACGCTTCACTGTTGGAGGTAAATCAAAAATCACTTCTCCAAAATTCATTTTTATTTCTAGTCTGACGCGACACGGGCGCGTTTCGTAAAACTTATTACATTTTCAAAGACTTCACAAATACACAACTGATTAGAACTTGCGTTTCCCTGATTTTATATCTACATTTGAGTGAGGTGGGAAGGGTGATGTGGCATTACATTTGAGTGAGGTGGGAAGGGTGATGTGGCATTAACACAAGACAGAACACTAGGGGATATTAATAGGGTATTAAAAGTATCAACACAAGACAGAACAGAAACAATGGGTATTGAATAGAAGTGTTTGTAGAAAGCCTATTGGTCCATATTTCTTGATGCTTCTATATTGGAGCGGAGTCTTGAGGTGGGTAGAATATAGTTGTGCAATAATTGGCTGTTGATTGCTGGTGTTGACTTCTTGATGTGTAGTGCCTCGCAAACGTCAAGCCGCCTGCTATCGCTGTATCTATCAATGATTTCTGTGTTGTTTACTAGGATTTCTCTGGCGATGGTTTGGTTATGGGAAGAGATTATATGTTCCTTAATGGAGCCCTGTTGTTTATGCATCGTTAAACGCCTAGAAAGAGATGTTGTTGTCTTGCCTATATACTGGGTTTTTTGGAGCTTACAGTCCCCAAGTGGGCATTTGAAGGCATAGACGACGTTAGTCTCTTTTAAAGCGTTCTGTTTTGTGTCTGGAGAGTTTCTCATGAGTAGGCTGGCCGTTTTTCTGGTTTTATAGTAAATCGTCAGTTGTATCCTCTGATTTTTGTCTGTAGGGATAACATTTCTATTAACAATATCTTTCAGGACCCTTTCCTCTGTTTTATGAGCTGTGGAAAAGAAGTTCCTGTAAAATAGTCTAATAGGGGGTATAGGTGTTGTGTTAGTTGTCTCTTCGGAGGTAACCTCCGAAGAGACAATATTGAAATATTGAAATATTGAAAGATATTGACAATATTGAAAGATATTGTTAATAGAAATGTTATCCCTACAGACAAAAATCAGAGGATACAACTGACGATTTACTATAAAACCAGAAAAACGGCCAGCCTACTCATGAGAAACTCTCCAGACACAAAACAGAACGCTTTAAAAGAGACTAACGTCGTCTATGCCTTCAAATGCCCACTTGGGGACTGTAAGCTCCAAAAAACCCAGTATATAGGCAAGACAACAACATCTCTTTCTAGGCGTTTAACGATGCATAAACAACAGGGCTCCATTAAGGAACATATAATCTCTTCCCATAACCAAACCATCGCCAGAGAAATCCTAGTAAACAACACAGAAATCATCGATAGATACAGCGATAGCAGGCGGCTTGACGTTTGCGAGGCACTACACATCAAGAAGTCAACACCAGCAATCAACAGCCAATTATTGCACAACTATATTCTACCCACCTCAAGACTCCGCTCCAATATAGAAGCATCAAGAAATATGGACCAATAGGCTTTCTACAAACACTTCTATTCAATACCCATTGTTTCTGTTCTGTCTTGTGTTGATACTTTTAATACCCTATTAATATCCCCTAGTGTTCTGTCTTGTGTTAATGCCACATCACCCTTCCCACCTCACTCAAATGTAATGCCACATCACCCTTCCCACCTCACTCAAATGTAGATATAAAATCAGGGAAACGCAAGTTCTAATCAGTTGTGTATTTGTGAAGTCTTTGAAAATGTAATAAGTTTTACGAAACGCGCCCGTGTCGCGTCAGACTAGAAATAAAAATGAATTTTGGAGAAGTGATTTTTTATTTACCTCCAACAGTGAAGCGTAATGTACGAAAGATTGAGAAAATTCGTGTTAGAATTATTAATCTTACTTTTTCGGTCATATTTAATAATATATGTCTACAGGAAAGACTGCTACCAAAATATACTAATGTTAAAGTGCACGACCCAGCAGCAAGGAATCAAGCCTTCACGATAAAATATCGCCAGGATCTGATTCGTGATCAGATATACAAGGCAGAGAATGAAATCAAAGACAACAAAACGCAACTACTTCATGCTACAAACGAGTGGAGAAATAGCAACATCGACCATAGTATCCGTACCCGCATTGAACAACACCTCGACATCCTCACAGACCAACATCACCTCAGCACTGAAACAAGGATTATCAAGAAACTAACAACATTATATGGAGGACCTATGGCAATTCCACGACCAAGAGATGGCTTCCTGAACCTTGCAGGAATTAACCTCACTGAGGACCAAGTCACTCTCCTAAATCTGGGCATAAACTGTCATGTTATGTCCAGACCGAGTGAAATGGCCCGGAAAGTAGAGTTGGAAATTCTGTTGGACGACATATTCGACCTCGAGACACAAAAGAAGGTCACTACCAAAGATACCTTACAAGCAGAACTTATTGCAGAAGGAGGAAAGAATCGAGGCAACTACAGAAGCACCATACTGTCCCCCGAGCTTAAAGCGGCAGCTAAAAGCCTTCGTGAGAACAAGGAGATAGTTGTCAGGAGAGGTGACAAGTCGCCAATATATGTCATTCTTAAAAAAGACGAATATCTGGCGAAAATGAACATCATACTCTCTGACCAAACTAAGTTCCAAAGGGTAACGAAGGACACTACAGCCGAATTAAAAGCAAAGGTCAACAAACTGATCGAAACTGTGAACGCCAAAAAATCCGGACTCCACCTGCCAAAGATCATTGGGGAATATAAACCTGGATATGCGTATGGAAATGTCAAGACGCACAAGCCTGGAAACCCACTTCGGCCAATCATTAGCCAGATACCCACACCCACGTACAGACTGGCGAAGCGACTCAACGGCCTGCTGACTCCTTATGTTCCTTGCGCCTTCAGCCTGAAGTCTCCAAAGGAATTTGTGGACTTACTGCGGGGCGCACGGGCCACAGGGATAAGAGCCTCGTTGGACGTAGAATCGCTGTTTACCAACGTACCTGTGGACGAGACAATCGGAATGATAGCCGACAGAGTGTATCGTGATCCAGCCTGTACTCCTCTTGACATGCCAGAAAGTATTCTGAGGAAACTACTCCAAGCTTGTACTAAAGAGGCACCCTTCTTGAGCCCGGATGGGCACATGTATAAGCAAGTAGATGGGGTCGCCATGGGTTCTCCCCTAGGTGTCCTGTTTGCAAACTTCTACATGGGTACCATCGAGCAAAAAGTCTTAGTCGACATGAACTTGAAACCGGCCATATACTGCAGGTATGTTGACGACATTTTTACACAGGTACCTGATGTCAGACATCTGCAGGAGCTGAAGGAGGCATTTGAGCAGAGTTCCGTGCTGCGTTTCACTTACGAGACGGAAAAGGATGGGAAGCTGCCTTTTCTAGATGTAACAGTCATGGAAAAGGGCGGAGGTTTCCACACTGCAGTCTACACAAAGGAAACAAACATAGGAATGTGCCTAAATGCCAACAGCGACTGCCCTGACAGGTACAAGAGGAGTGTTGTTAACGCATACGTCGACCGTGCTCTCAGCCACAGCTCAGAATGGAAGCAAGTCGACGAAGAACTCTGTAGGGTAAGGCAGGTCCTAGTCAATAACGGCTTCTCCAATGGTTTCATCGAAGACATCATAAGAAGGAAAGTGAAAAGCCATGCAACCTCCGAAGAGACAACTAACACAACACCTATACCCCCTATTAGACTATTTTACAGGAACTTCTTTTCCACAGCTCATAAAACAGAGGAAAGGGTCCTGAAAGATATTGTTAATAGAAATGTTATCCCTACAGACAAAAATCAGAGGATACAACTGACGATTTACTATAAAACCAGAAAAACGGCCAGCCTACTCATGAGAAACTCTCCAGACACAAAACAGAACGCTTTAAAAGAGACTAACGTCGTCTATGCCTTCAAATGCCCACTTGGGGACTGTAAGCTCCAAAAAACCCAGTATATAGGCAAGACAACAACATCTCTTTCTAGGCGTTTAACGATGCATAAACAACAGGGCTCCATTAAGGAACATATAATCTCTTCCCATAACCAAACCATCGCCAGAGAAATCCTAGTAAACAACACAGAAATCATCGATAGATACAGCGATAGCAGGCGGCTTGACGTTTGCGAGGCACTACACATCAAGAAGTCAACACCAGCAATCAACAGCCAATTATTGCACAACTATATTCTACCCACCTCAAGACTCCGCTCCAATATAGAAGCATCAAGAAATATGGACCAATAGGCTTTCTACAAACACTTCTATTCAATACCCATTGTTTCTGTTCTGTCTTGTGTTGATACTTTTAATACCCTATTAATATCCCCTAGTGTTCTGTCTTGTGTTAATGCCACATCACCCTTCCCACCTCACTCAAATGTAATGCCACATCACCCTTCCCACCTCACTCAAATGTAGATATAAAATCAGGGAAACGCAAGTTCTAATCAGTTGTGTATTTGTGAAGTCTTTGAAAATGTAATAAGTTTTACGAAACGCGCCCGTGTCGCGTCAGACTAGAAATAAAAATGAATTTTGGAGAAGTGATTTTTGATTTACCTCCAACAGTGAAGCGTAATGTACGAAATCTTACTTTTTCGGTCATATTTAATAATATATATATATATATATATATATATATATATATATATATATATATATATATATATAACTGAAAACTCACACCCCAGAAGTGACTCGAACCCATACTCCCAGAAGCAACGCATCTGGTATGTACAAGATGCGTTGCTTCTGGGAGTATGGGTTCGAGTCACTTCTGGGGTGTGAGTTTTCAGTTGCATATGTCCTGGGGACCATTCAGGCTTGTTCGCATATATATATATATATATATATATATATATATATATATATATATATATATATATATATATATATATGTATGTGTATGTATATATTCATTAGTTGCTATACTAATTTATAGTACTGTCATTCAATTTTTATTCCCATCTCGTCCGTAGTAATTTATTATGAGTCTGGGAGTTGGTTTACTATTTTCGTCCTTATTTCTGTTATTTTACTATATTAATTACATTAATTATTTTACATTTACGGATCCCCAGCCTTCCTGGTGTCCATTTCTCTTTGCCTCAAAACCCCAGATCTTGTTCTTGGGGTACTGCTGCTCGCAGAATGCTCATCGACACTCGGACTAAACTCATTTACGCCTCTTAAGGCAGTTTCTTAGGCTAACTATTCAGCTCTTAACATGCTTTTCGGAGGCCAACATGCAATGGAGATCACTGTAACGGACTCGGTTACCGTCCTTATAATTCGTGTCACTCTGGACGCAAGCATGTTGCAGTTACGCCTTAAAACCTGTTTCTTATATTTGATTTATGGTTTTATTTATATATTGATTTGATATTGTATACATAGTGGTCATATAAATATTGATTATGTTGGGCTGTTCTATTGTTTTATATTATTCTATTGGATTATTTTGAAATGAATTATTACTTGCTGGATCCCTCCCCCTGGATTAACTTCTGCCCTTGACCCAGATACGGTAACTCGTTTCCCCAACCTTTTTTACTTGTCTGTTTTTTTTTCCCCGCTAAAGTTCTGCTCGGTTTGGTAGTTACCTTACTTCGCTACAGACTAGTTTCCTGGAAGATCTTTTTCTCTTCCTTTCCCCTCTAGTCATTCCTATTCCCTGTGCCAGTGTTCCTTTTCAGAGTTTCTGCAGGGTATCACCATGGCTTTATCCATTATTGACACTTGCCCAGTTTGCTTCCGGAAATGTCCCCCTCCTCTTAGAAACTAATTCCAGCAGTACCCTTAAGGGGTAGGTTTCTTGCCCGTCACGTTCATACTGCATGCCCGTTTCTGCCCACCCTTACTGCCTTAATACTTCCAGATCCGACTACGGAAGGCGCACAAGGTACACCATTGATGAACAAGGAAAAGGGATGGAGCCCGAGGGCAGACTACTGCACCCATGAGGTCGACACACATTCCTAGTTACAGCGGCCAGCCGCCGCGTTTGCCCTTCGGGGTTGGGGGTTCCGCGCCGCTGGCCCTCGCGGGATTGGGGGTGCTCCGCCGGAACCCCCAAAGTGATAAGCCTGCAGATAGCTAAGAAATATTCCCATGAATTGTAATTAGTGTAATTAAATTAATGCAGATGTAGTTATTAATTGTAATTGATTCCTACTTTATCATTAAGTATTATTCATTATAATTATTCCTTAATACTTTATTGTTATGCACTAGTCAATAATTATTTATCATTCATCCTAATTAGCTATTTGATTCATTAAAAATAATTGCTTATCATTATACTATTTATTATTATTATTTATAAATAATAATTAATTTATTATTTATTAATTTATTAAATATTAATTTATTATTTACCATTATAAAATAAACAAGTCCCCAATCTGAGCACGTTTTCTTCCAACCTCAGAAAAAGAACACTGTTTTTCCCAAAAACGGTGGGTTTTCTGAGTGGAAGAGAAAACGTATGTCTGGAAGCTGACTTTAACCGCCCCAAGCTGCGCGCGCAATGAGCCGAGGTTATATAAACCCGGATGCAGACTGCGTGGCCCCTTAATACTTTATTGTTATGCACTAGTCAATAATTATTTATCATTCATCCTAATTAGCTATTTGATTCATTAAAAATAATTGCTTATCATTATACTATTTGTTATTATTATTATTTATTATATAATAATAATTAATTTATTATTTATTAATTTATTATATATTAATTTATTATTTACCATTATAAAATAAACAAGTCCCCAATCTGAGCACGTTTTCTTCCAACCTCAGAAAAAGGTTGTTAGGGTTAAATACATAAAAATTAGGAGATTGGGTAACACTAGGTACAGAGCAAATTTAAAGCTCAGTGTAGGAAACAAAGAAGATGAAATTAGGTACTTTTTGGTTTTGCTTTTAAATAAGGCAAAAGTTTTACAGTTTTTCAATTCACTAGGGAGTGAGTTCCATAGACTAGGTCCCTTAATTTGCATAGAGTGTTTACACAGATTAAGTTTGACCCTGGGGATATCAAAGAGATATTTATTTCTGGTGTGGTGATAATGGGTCCTATTACATCCGTCCAGGGAGAGTTTCAGAGCATGGTTTGCATTTAAGAGCAGGGTTTTGTAAATGTAGTTGACACAAGAGAATGTGTTGAGGGAGTTAATATTTAGCAAGTTTAGGGATTTAAACAAGGGAGCTGAATGTTGTCTGAAAGCAGAGTTAGTTATTATTCTGATAGCAGATTTTTGCTGCGTGATGATGGGCTTAAGGTGGTTTGAAGTGGTAGACCCCCATGCACAGATACCATAATTAAGATAGGGGTAGATTAGTGCATAATATAGTGAGAGGAGAAAAGAGTTTGGAACATAATATCTGATTTTGGAGAGTATACCAACTGTCTTAGAGACTTTCTTAGTTATGTGTTGAATGTGGGTGCTGAAGTTGAGTCTCTTGTCTAGGAATAGGCCAAGAAACTTGCCATCATTTTTATTACTGATGTTAATGTTGTCTATCTGTAGCTGAATTGCATTTGATGATTTGCTTCCAAATAAGATGTAGTAAGTCTTTTCGATGTTTAATGTTAGTTTGTTCGTTGACATCCATAAGTGGACTTTTTTTAATTCATTATTCACAACATTATTTAGTGTATGTGGGTTGAGGTCTGAATAGATAAGGGTAGTATCGTCAGCAAACAATATAGGTTTGAGAATATTAGAGACATTAGGCAGATCGTTTATATATATAAGAAATAGAAGAGGTCCTAAGATACTGCCCTGTGGCACTCCAACGGTAATTTGTAGAGTGGAAGAAGTTGTATCATTGATGGTTACATATTGGTGTCTGTCACTAAGATAGGATCGGATGTAGTCAAGGGTAAGGCCTCGGATTCCATAATGCTGAAGTTTAAGTAAGAGGTAGTTGTGATTAACAGTATCAAAGGCTTTTCTTAGGTCAATGAAGAGTCCAATCGGATTTGATATTGGTCTATAATTTATATATATTGGTAGATTTGATATTGGTCTATAATTGTTTATGTCCGCCGGATTGCCTCCTTTATGGACTGGCATTACTCTTGCTTTTTTGAGGATATCAGGGAAGGTGTGACACTCTATAGATTTGTTGAACAGTAGGGCTATGGGTGGGGCAAGGGCATGGGAGGCTCTCTTGTATACAATGGACGGAATTTCACTGGTGTTCCCTGCCTTGGTTTTTAGAGAGTGTATGATGGACACAACATCTGCCGGGCTGATTGGTGAAAGGAGAAGAGAGTTTGGATAGCTGCCTGAGAGATATGTGTTGATATGTGTCTGAGTCTGTGGGATTTTACTGGCAAGATTAGCACCAACCGATGAAAAGAAACTATTAAATTCATTTGCCATTTCTAAATCAGTTGACGGTATATCCCCATCCTTGTAGAGCTTTATTTGGTTATGTGAGTGTTGTTTAGTTCCTAGGATACTAGAGATAGTTTTCCAAGTGTTTTTCATGTTGCCTTTTGCTTCATTGAATCTATTCACATAATATGCAAGTTTTGCCTTTCTTATGATACTGGTAAGCATTGATGAGTACCTTTTAGCTACTTCCTTTGAAACTAGGCCAATCCTAAGTTTCTTTTCATATTCATGTTTCTTGTTGATTGAGTTGAGAATGCCACTTGTGAGCCATGGATTGTTTAATCTTTTGTCAGTTACTTGCTTGGTAAAAAGGGGACAATGAAGGTTGTAGAGACTTAGAGTTTTGGAGAGGAAGAGGTTAGCTAATGAATTTATATCATGGGTATTATTGAATTCAGAATCCCAGTTAATATTGTGAAGTGCATCTGTAAGATTGCCTAAAGCTGATTCACTGTGTAGCCTAAATGAAAGTTTCTTGCTTTTTGGTGGTATTATGTCCATGTTCGCTATGAGAAAGGTAGGATAGTGGTCAGTTGTTCTGTCGTAGATTATACCAAATACAAGGGGAGCTGTTATGTTTGTCCATATGTGGTCCAAGGTAGTGGCTGATGTTTGAGTGACTCGGGTAGGTTTGGTGATTGTGGGGATTAGCATACAGGAGTTCATGCTGTTAAGGAAATAGTCAACTTGAGAGCAATTTTGTTGACCCAGGTCAATATTAAAGTCTCCTCCCAGAATGATGTGGTTTTTGTTGAGATTGTTGTTTATAATAAGATTCCTTAGGTTGTCTGAGAAAGAAGCTATGTTAGTATTGGGAAATCTATAGATGGTTCCAATAGTCAAAGAGGATTTAAGGGATTTAATTGTAAACTGAGCAAAAGTATATTCACAGTAGTCATCTCTGTCACTAATAACACTGTTGCAGATAAATGTATCTCGGTAATATATAGCTGTGCCACCACCTTTTTTATTAGGCCTACAGTTATGAATGGTTTTATAACCAGCTAAGTTGTAGAGTTGGGTATAGTCTTTATTTAGGCAAGTTTCTGTTAAAATAATGAACGATAAGTTAGTACCAAGTGCTGTGAGTAATGCATTTAAATCGTCAAAATGTTTACCAAGTGATCTAACATTTTGGTTATAAACTGATAGACAGGTGCTATTTTGGAGTTTGTTTTTAGCCTGGTGTGCTGTGAAATACTTGCAATAATGATGATCAATGTGCTGGTTGGTATAGATATGAGACAGAAGATTTTGATCAGGATCAATATCAGTGTGCATAGAGATGCAGAGGGATCACGATACAAGATACACGATAAAGCAAAACACAAGAATAAAAGCAAATACCATAAAATAGTAACAATTTAGAAGTAAAATAAAGATCCAATAGATAGCCAGGGAGGACACAGAAGTTACATAAAATAAAAAAACAAAAAATCAGTAGAGACTGACAATATAAATGTAAAATAAAAAATAATAAGAAAAATGATAATCATAAAAAAAAAAATGATCTTGAAGATAATTAGCTTAGTAATGGTTAATTAACAGGGTAATAAAAAGCCCTAGGTTTAGTGACAAGGGGATTAACTAAGAACAAATAATTAAGAGTATAAAACAGGCAAAGATGACAAACAAAAAAAATAAAAAAATAAAAATAAAAATAAACACCTTTGGAAAGGAAAGGCAGAGCTTAAGTACACTTTGGTTGTATGTGAGACTACAAATTATGTTCTGGTTATTCAGCTGTTATCCCACAGTCATCCAGGAAAGAAGTGAGGTGTACTTCAGTGGTTATGACATAAGTTTTTCCAGAGTCAGTCTTCCTAGCTATTATTTTACCATCGCGCACAAAACAATGTTTAATAGCAGTGGATCTATTGCGAATTCCACGTAGTTTAAATAAGAGATTTTGTCTGAATCTGGTAAGACATTAGTTCACATAAACATTGGATTTCATAGCGACTGCAGTAGTGATAAGGTCTGACTTGCGGGAGCAGCTATCTAACTTCACCCTTATCTTTCTGTTGTTTGTACGAGATGATTTGGTACCCACTCTATAAGCTGACTTAATGTCTCTTGCTTCGATTGAATAATTCAACTTAGTACGCAATTCCTGGATCACGATGGCAGTACAGTCTTCTCTGTCAGTTTCATGGGGAAAATCCTGTGATGAGATGATGACAGAATCAAGGAGCTTAAGTTGGTCTGATTCGTCTTGGGTTGTAGTGTGTTGCTGTTGTAGGGAGTTAAAATGGTTCTCTAACTTTTGTAGCATCTCTTCTTGCTTCTTAGAGGTTTCTGCTGGTTTAAAGTTAGTAACCGAGATCTGAAGAGAGCTTAATTCCTGTTCGAGGTGGCCGACTCTGGACAATGGAATAAGAACAATGATAATCATAAAGTAAAATGATCTTGAAGATAATTAGCTTAGTAATGGTTAATTAAAATCCTATAACTGGTATGAACCTAAGAAAACAAAGTGAGCTCAATAGATAATTCCGAGAAAAAAAAGATGACATGTAAATCTAATTAAATCTTGAAATTTACTCTAATATAAATCTAAGTGTAAAAATAAACAGGGTGAGAGTATATTCATGTGAAATATTTTACTATGATACTGAGGTAGATGCTTATATAAACAATTATACTATTAATTAATTCCAATAAATGATTACAAGAAACAAATACCAAGTTACTTTAAATATAACTATAGCTCTCAAAAGAGTACCAACGATGCAATTATTAGTCTCCTTGATATAATTTACTCAGCCCTTGACAAAAATGAGTTTCCAATTGGACTCTTCATTGACCTGAGAAAGGCCTTTGATACGGTTACGGTTAATCACGATTACCTCTTAAGTAAACTCCATCATTATGGAATCCAAGGCCATGCACTGGACTATATCCAATCCTGTCTTAGTGATAGACACCAATGTGTAGCCATCAATAATATTATCTCTCCCATTCTACCAATAACCGTTGGAGTGCCACAGGGCAGCATCTTGGGACCCCTACTATTTCTTATATACATTAATGATCTGCCTAATGTCTCTAACATTCTGAAACCTATTTTGTTTGCTGATGATACTACCCTCATTTACTCCAACCCCAACCCACATACACTAAATGATGTTGTTAATATTGAACTAAAAAAAGCCCACTTATGGATGTCAACCAACAAACTAACACTTAACATAGAAAAGACCTACTACATCCTATTTGGAAGCAAATCTACAAATGCAATTCAGCTTCAGATTGACAACGTAAACATTAGCAATAAAAATGATGGAAAGTTTCTTGGCATATTCCTAGACAAGAGACTCAACTTCAGTACCCACATACAACACATAACTAAGAAAGTTTCTAAAACAGTTGGTATACTCTCCAAAATCAGATATTATGTTCCTAACTCTGCTCTCATCTCTCTATATTATGCACTAATCTATCCCTATCTCAACTATGGTATCTGTGCATGGGGTTCAACCACTACAAACCACCTCAAGTCCATCATCACCCAGCAAAAATCTGCTATCAGAATAATATCAAATTCTGCTTTCAGATAACACACAGCCCCCTTGTTTAACTCCCTAAACATGCTAAACATAATCTCTCTCCACAAATTCTCTTGTGTCAACTACATTTACAAAACCCTGTTCTTAAATGCAAATCCTTGTCTGAAACTCTTCCTGGACAGATGTAATAGGACCCATTATCACCACACCAGAAATAAATATCTCTTCGATATCCCCAGAGTTAAACTTAATCTGTGTAAACACTCTATGCAAATAAAGGGACCCAGTTTATGGAACTCACTCCCTACTGAATTGAAAAGCTGTCCAACTTTTACATCATTCAAAATCAATACTAAAAAGTACCTAATTTCATCTTCATAATTTTTCATTTTTTGCCTTAAAATTGCACTGTATCTATTTGCTACCCAATCTCCCAACCTTTATGTTCCCAATTTGAACATCTTTACCATTGTGAACATTGCTGTTTTCTTATATGTGCTGCCAATCTGTTATATGGTGTTTATAAATCTTGTTTATCTGTATCTTTTGCTACCCAGTCTCTCAATCTTTATGTGCCCATTCTGAACATCTTTACCATTGTGATCATTGCTGTCTTATATGTGCTGTCAATCTAATGTATGGTGTCTATTAATCTTGTTTAAATTACTAATCAAGCTGTCAATGTAATCAATCAGAGCTTTAATATAACAATGTGCTTTAATATACTTACTTATCTCTCTCATCTCATTTTTCTCTTGTAATGTATCTTTCATTTATCAATTCTGATTGACATTACCTACTTAAAATTATCCGCTAGATTAAGGACCTGCCCGAAACGCTGCGCGTACTAGTGGCTTTACAAGAATGTAAATACTGTTCTATCCAATGTATTCTCACAAACCCTATGTACCTTCTTGTATAAATATAAATAAATAAATAAATAACAGGGTACTTACTTTAAATATAAATGGGTACGTGTTCAATATTAAAACGACAATATAATGCTATTAACATTTAAAATCTTCTACTTAACAGGCATATAGTTATTAAATGAAGTTTAGTGATGTAATACCCATTCTATTCTTTTTACCCATTAGTTTTAAGCTTTAGTCATTAATGTTTTTCCTGCCCGAAACGCTTTGCGTAATAGTGGCTTTAGGCATTGTATGTACTAGCTCTATCTATAAAGCCAACAAACTTTGTAAAATCTCTTTATGTATGTACCGTACCTAAATAAAAATTATTATTATTATTAATATATTATTATTATAATATTTTTATATTAATATTATTATTATTATTAAATAATTAATTATTAAATAATAATTTATTAATTAAATAATTAAATAATTATAATAATTAATAATAATAATAAATAATATAAATATATATAAAAATATATATAAAATAAATAATAATAATAATATAAATAATAATTTATTAATTAAATAATTAAATAATTATAAATAATTAAATAATAAATTATTAAATAATATTATTATAATTATTATTATTATAATAGACATAATCCGGGCTTGGTAAGGACGCCGCCCGCCAGCGTAAACACAACACACCACGAATGACCACAAACACGATACAACGCACAAAACACAACACTTTTGTCAGTTTTTGGACAGACTCCTTTTATATTTATTATGTGATAGTTATACTTGCATATAATGATAACTATTATAGGTAAGCGCCTAATATGTAATATTAATCAATAAAAACGAAGTCAGAAGGCACACGCCTGTCTGTACATGTCTTTTGTGTAAAGTGTTTTGGGCGCTCATGTACTTGTGCGCTAGCTGGCGTTCACAACGGTTCTCGCCTACAAGCATTAGAATTAAACAAACGAATTTATTTATTCATTTATATACAAGAAGATACATTTTTCTCGAGAGAGTACATAACACTGGTGTTCTTACATTCTTTTTAAGCCACTAACTCGCAAAGGCTTTCGGGCATTTCTAGATCTAGACATTTCATCTAGACACAATTTCATTTCCTGACTCCAGCATTATGGAATCCGATGCCTTGCCCTTGACTACATCCGATCCTATCTTAGTGACAGACACCAATATGTAACCATCAATGATACAACTTCTTCCACTCTACCAATTACCGTTGGAGTGCCACAGGGCAGTATCTTAGGACCTCTTCTATTTCTTATATATATAAACGATCTGCCTAATGTCTCTAATATTCTCAAACCTATATTGTTTGCTGACGATACTACCCTTATCTATTCAGACCTCAACCCACATACACTAAATAATGTTGTGAATAATGAATTAAAAAAAGTCCACTTATGGATGTCAACGAACAAACTAACATTAAACATCGAAAAGACTTACTACATCTTATTTGGAAGCAAATCATCAAATGCAATTCAGCTACAGATAGACAACATTAACATCAGTAATAAAAATGATGGAAAGTTTCTTGACCTATTCCTAGACAAGAGACTCAATTTCAGCACCCACATTCAACACATAACTAAGAAAGTCTCTAAGACAGTTGGTATACTTTCCAAAATCAGATATTATGTTCCTAACTCTGCTCTCCTCTACCTATATTATGCACTAATCTACCCCTATCTTAATTATGGTATCTGTGCATGGAGGTCTACCACTGTAAACCACCTTAAGCCCATCATCACTCAGCAAAAATCTGATATTACAGTCTTGTTATCAGAATTATAACTAACTCTGCTTTCAGACAACACTCAGCTCCCTTGTTTAAAAGCCTAATCTTGCTAAATATTAACTCCCTCCACACATTCTCTGGTGTCAACTACATTTACAAAACCCTGTTCTTAAATGCAAACCATGCTCTGAAACTCTCCCTGGACAGATGTAATAGGACCCATTATCACCACACCAGAAATTAATATCTCTTTGATATCCCCAAGGTCAAACTTAATCTGTGTAAACACTCTATGCAAATTATGGGACCTAGTCTATGGAACTCACTCCCTAGTGAAATGAAAAACTGTAAAACTTTTGCCTTATTTAAAAGCAAAACCAAAAAGTACCTAATTTCATCTTCTTAGTTTCCTACACTGAGCTTTAAATTTGCTCTGTACCTAGTGTTACCCAATCTCCTAATTTTTATGTACAGTAGTATCAAACAACCTTATCATTGTGTTCATTGCTGTCTTCTTTTATGTGCTAGCCATATGCTGTATTGTGACTACCAATTTTTTTCAACTACCATTCAAGCTGTCATTGCAATCAATCTTATATTGTTTCTGCTGTATTGTGCCTACCAATTTTTTGTCAACTACCATTCAAGCTGTCATTGCAATCAATCTTAGCTACTGTCATGTTCACAGAAAATGGTACCATCCGTTTTCTATGTGTGGCGGAGCAGACGCCAGGTAAGGTAAACAAGAGCGTACAGGACGCCCGCCAAGCTTGGTAGCTACTAGTCATGTATCAGTTTAACTATTAAAGTCAGTAACCAAGCGATGGCTTTATATCAACCCTACAACCAAGACTTCCTCAGTAACACACAAACACCACATTGGCGACGAGGATGAACTGTGAACGCAGGTATTTGTTCAGTTTAAAACACAAGGGAGAAGCATGCTGCCTGGAGGAGGAAGAGAAACTGTGAGCGCCATACCCAATGCTGTATGCTAACCGATGCTGTGTGCTAACCGATGCTGTGTGCTAAACGATGCTATGTGCTAACCAATGCTATGTGCTAACCAATGCTATGTGCTACCCCAAGCTATGTGCTGACTCAAGCTGTGTGTACTGAGTACACACAGTACACACAGTACTGTACAACACAAAGCTGCTATTAGGACAATATCCAATTCTGGCCCCAGACATCACTCGGTACCCCTACTCAAATCTCTGAATATGTTAGACATTAAGTCACTGCACATTCTCTCATGTGTATTGTACATATATAAAACGCTAAACTATAATGCCAATCCTGATCTCAAAAGCTTCATTGAAAGTTGTAACAGAACCCATGAGCATCACACCAGAAATAAATACAGTTTTGATATTCCTAGAGTACGACTTAATCAAACTAGAAATGCTCAACAAATCAAGGGGCCCAGAATGTGGAATGACCTTCCCAACCATGTTAAAGACTGTACCTCTCTCAACCAGTTTAAGTTAAAAACGAAGCTATACCTAATAAACTCCCTGTAACCTACCTTACCCTTCGATTGTCAACCAATGTCTGTTTTTCTTTAAAGAGCGCTGTTTGTCGACATAATTGTATTTGTGCTGCTTTTGCATCTATGTTTTCATTTCTTGTTTTCATTCTACTCATTATGCTCAATTAGTATTAAGCTTGTCATTTAAGTTTATCATGCCCGAAACGCTTTGCGTAATAGTGGCTTTAGGCATTGTATGTACTAGCTCTACCTATAAGTCAACCAATCCTTGTAAAATTTTATTGTATGTATGTACCTTACCTAAATAAAATTGTATTGTATTGTTGAGTAATCTGCAAGCCGATGCTGTGTACGAAACGACGCTTTGATGTGTACAAAACCTGATGTTGTGGTTACGAAACGACGCTTCGTGTTACAAAATTCTTCACGCTGTGAATTGACTGCTGTACCAACTGCTGACAACTGCTGCACCAACTGCTGTACCAACTGCTGCGCCAACTGCTGTACCAACTGCTGCACCAATGGCTGTACCAACTGCTAACTTCTGCTGTGCCAACTGATGTGAGTAGGAACAACACATGTACACAAGGGCTAGGTAAGAAGTCAGTTGCTGCTATATTGTGCACTGTTGTGAACTTTTGCATTAAAATGCTTGTGTGCTTTGCAAAATTAAAGTAAATACAGTGAATTCTTAACTAACATATACAGTGCAGTAAGTGTTTAATATTTTGAGGAACATTTAAGTGATAAGTTTACATTTATTCAGTAAAAAATGGCAAATATACCTCAGTTTCCTGCATTTGATCCTGACTGTGACCAGACAAACCTGTGACAGAGGTGGATCAAATGGCTTAAAAGGTTTGAAAATTTGTTGATAGTTTCTGACATCAAGAGTGCTGAAAGAAAGCGTGCCTTTCTACTTCATTATGCAGGTGATAGAGTTTGCGACATCTTTGACACACTGAAAGACACTGGTGGTGCCAAAGATTATGACATTGCCAAAGCCAAATTAACTGAACATTTCAAACCAAGGCAAAATACTGCAATGGAAATTATGTATTTTAGGAGAGCCAGACAACTCTCTAATGAAACCGTTGATCAATACCACACACGTCTGCAGGGTTTAGCAGCCCATTGTGAGTTTGCTGATATTGACAAAGAAATCAAACAGCAAATAATTGAAACATGCACATCTACACGTCTTCGTCGAAGAGCTCTAGAACTTGTTGATGATGACAGTTCTCTTACCAAGATACTGGATATGGCTCGTCGAATGGAAGATGCTGCACGTGATGCTCGTGTCATGGAGTGCAGTGCCAACAACGGTTCTGCCACTGTTACTAACAGTGATGAGGTACGTAAGGTTCAGGGAGGACACCGTGATCAAAGAAGATATCATGGCAAACCTAACAGTAAATTGAGCCGAGAGCCACATCACAACTGGAGTCATGGGACAAGACTCAAGCAGTCACAAAGACCCACATTAGAGGGTGTCAACAATAAATGTTACAATTGTGGAGGAGACTACCCACACCAAGGTAATGTGTGTCCTGCTCAAGGTAAGAAGTGCTATGAGTATGGAAAACTAGGTCATTTTGGTGCTATGTGTCGTTCCGCACTAATGAAACCACAGTCAATGAATAAAAGCACTGTACGAGGATCAGGTCATAGGGGTCGAGGTGGTAAACACAATATTGCACCTCATATCCAGAATGTTAATAATGTACAAGACAACATTTCATTACAACCAGTCTCAGATGACAGTGAATGTGATTACTCTTATGGGGTACAATCAATCACAGAATGGAATGATCTTCCAAACAACCCAGAGACTATAGTATACATTGCTGGTATTTGTCTCAAAGTTCTCATTGACACTGGATCAAACATTGACACCATTGCCGAGTGCCACTATAAAAAATTTAAAAAACAGTTCCCAAAGCTTGAAAACAATGATGGTAAAGCCACTACCTATGCTTCAAAGGTAGCCTTGCTAGTGATTGGAACTTTCACTGCAGAGATTAAGTAAAAGAATGCAATGCTCACTACTACATTCCATGTTGTTAGGAATGCAAAGGAGTCTTTACTCAGTTACAAGACTTCAACCAAATTGGGGCTACTTCAGCTTTCTAATGCTGTAGCAGTGGAATCTGCAAACAATGTTGATGGTATTGTTGCTGAATTTTCTGATCGATTTTAATCCATAGGTTGTTATACTGATAGCAAAGTACATCTGCATATCAACCCAGATGTAATTCCAGTTGCCCAACCACATCGCCGACAACCATTCCATACTCGCAAGAAAGTCGATGCCGAACTGGATAGGCTGATGGAACTAGATATCATTGAACCAGTAACAGGCCCAACACCATGGGTAAGCCCAATTGTCACTCCACCAAAGCCGAAGAATTCAGATGAGATACGCATTTGTGTGGACATGCGTGTTCGCAACAAGGCAATAATGCGTGAACGCCATCCCACACCCACTGTAGATGATATGATCTACCGCTTGAATGGTGCAACTGTATTTAGCAAGTTAGATTTAAACAAGGGCTATCATCAGCTTGAACTTGATGATGAGAGTCGATTCATCACAACGTTTACGACACATCGAGGTCTGTATAGGTACAAGCGCCTGAGTTTTGGTATCAACAGTGCTGCCGAAGTATTCCAGCACATCATCAGCCAGGTATTGCAAGATATACCTAATGCTGACAACATGTCTGATGACATCATTGTTTATGGCCGTACCCAAGCTGAACACGACAAAGCTCTTTGTGCAACATTGCAACGCTTACGAGAAAAGAATCTGACGTTAAGCCGAGCAAAGTGTGAGTTCAATCAACGTAAAATTGAATTCTTTGGACATGTACTTAGTGACAAAGGTCTGTCTCCAGATCCTAAGAAAGTTGCAGATATCAAGAATGCTGCACCTCCTTCTACGTCCACTGAAGTACATAGTTTTCTGGGAATGGCAAACTACTGTTCCCGCTTCATTCCAGATTTTGCTACCATTACGAAGCCTCTACGTGAGCTCCTGAAGAAAAATGCATCATGGTACTGGAGCGATATCGAACAAAATGCATTTGATGCCGTGAAAGATGCACTAGTAGAGAATGCAACTGCAGCATACTTTGATCCATCAATGGACACTGAGTTAACGGTGGATGCTAGTCCTGTTGGTTTAGGTGCTGTTTTAGCCCAACACAAACCTGGTCAACCAGATTCCAGAGTAGTAACTGCCTACGCCAGCCGTTCTCTCACAGATGTTGAGCAACGATACAGTCAGACAGAGAAGCAAGCTCTTGCTCTTGTATGGGGCTGTGAACACTTCAATGTGTATCTGCTTGGTGCGCCCTTCACCACGATAGTCACTGACCACAAACCGTTGGAGACCATCTTCAATAATCCAAAGTCCAAACCACCAGCTGGCATTGAGAGATGGGCTCTTCGTCTGCAACCATACAACTTTGCGGTGAAATACAAGCCGGGTGCAGGCAATCCCGCTGATTACATCAGTCGACATCCTGCCAACAGTTTCACCATCACCAAGCATCAGCAAGTTGCCGAGGAATATGTACACTCTGAAACCTGTGATGCAGTCCCTAAGGCTCTCACTCTTGATGAAATCCGTACTGCAACCCTAGAGGACCCAACTCTGCAAGCAACAGTGGATTCATTGACTAAGAAAAAGTTTCCACGCATCCCACCCTCAGGAGTTGACCACGATGCATTCAAAGCACTTGAACGCATCCAGACAGAATTAAGTGTTACGCAACAACGCAACACCGTGCTGCGAGGTACTCGTATCGTCATTCCAGCTGTTCTCCAGCAACATGCTCTGAAGCTTGCACATCGAGGACACCAAGGTCTTGTTAGGACCAAACAGCTGCTACGAGAAAAGGTGTGGTTTCCTGGCATTGAACGTCAAGCAAAGGATATGCATGATGCCTGTGTGCCTTGCCAAGCTGCAGTGGATACTTCAAAACCAACACCTCTACAACCTTCACCACTACCTGCTGCACCATGGACGGAAGTATCAATGGACTTCTGCGGACCGCTACCAACTGGAGAGTACTTGATGGTAGTCATTGATGATCACTCACGTTATCCAGAAGTAGAAATCATCACTTCCACTTCTGCAAAGGCTGTCATCCCGAAACTCGACAAGATCTTTTCAAACTTTGGCATTCCTGAAGTTGTCAAGACGGACAATGGACCGCCATTCAATGGACAAGACTTCGTCAACTTTGCTGAGCATATTGGATTCAAACACCGCCGTGTGATGCCACTACATCCTCAAGCTAATGGAGAAGTTGAGAGATTCATGCAACCTCTCATGAAAGCGGTACGCTGTGCTCATGCCGAAGGACGATCCTGGAAACAAGCTATGTATGCTTTTCTCAGGAACTACCGTGTAACACCGCATGGAACACTGGGCAAGTCAACTGGTGAACTTTTATTTGGACGTCCTATGAGAATCGCACTACCCGTCATGCCAGCCGAGGTAACGGATAAACGTCTCGCTCAGAAGGATGCACTAGCCAAGGGCAAAATGAAAATTGCTCATGATCAACATGCAAAGAAACAATTCATTAAGGTTGGAGATACTGTTCTCATTAAAAAGAAAAGAGGGAAAGCTAGATATGCCGTATGATACAAAACCATATAAAGTGATTAGTGTAAAAGGAACTATGGTAACAGCTAGTAATAGAGATCATAGTATAACACGTAATATGGCTTATTTCAAAGTGATTCCAACTAGTGTAGAAAATGATGAAGTGCAAAGTCGTGCAAAAGAAAAAGAAAAAATGAGTTATAACTCGATAAACAATTCATCACGGGATGTTATTGTATTTGGAGAGACTCGTCCTAAACGTCATGTTAAACGCCCTACACGATTTGATGATTAATTGTGTTCCTATGTAATGCAAAGTATTTACTTGTTATGCTGAACTAAATTTAATATTGTTTGAATAATGCAGATCTCTCATTCAATATTTTGTAACTTTGTATTTCAGTTTCTTTCATGTTTGTTTAACATTGCATATGTATTTTTAACATTAAGCACGACAAAAGCATAAAGCAGTAAAAGTTAAAGCACGACAGAGGCGAGAGGAAGGATGTTGTAAGGACCGCGCAAGATAACGAAGACAGTAGTGATCACGGCGGTCCTGGAGAGACAGGAAGCCAGTGTCAACATACAAGCTAAGGACGGGAGTCGAACGAAAGGCACCAGAACTGAGGCGCAACCCAGTATGGTGCAAAGCATCAAGACGGCGAAGAGTAGAAGGAGAAGCAGACGAGTAAGCAGGGCAACCATAATCGAGCTTAGACAGGACGAGAGAGGAATGTAAAGTAAGGAGAGTGCGCCTATCTGCCCCCCAAGAAGTATGGGACAAGACCCGAAGGAAGGTAAGGGCCTTAGAGCACTCAACACGGAGGTAAGAGATATGGGGAGACCAAGACAAATGAGTGTCAAGGAATAACCCCAAAAGCTTCGCGGAATCATTGTACTCAAAAGGATGACCATAAAGTAACAAAGAGGGACGAAGAACGACCTGTTTCCGAGTAAAAGTCATGGCACAAGTCTTAGAAGTAGAGAACTTGAAGCCATGATCGGTGGCCCAAGACGACACGGCATCAATTGCAATTTGAAGCCGGCACTGAAGGAGAGGCGAATCATCACCCTGACAGCATAGGGTAAGATCATCGACATAGAGCGTGGAGAAGACACCTGAAGGAAGAGAGGAAAGAAGACCATTGAGGGCAACCAGAAAAAGAGTAGTGCTCAGAACACTACCCTGGGGCACACCTTCGTATTGCTGAAAAGAGGCAGAGAGAGCGGTACCAAGTCGCACCCGAAAGGAACGACGAGAGAGGAAGCTGCGGAGAAAGAGAGGGAGATGACCACGAAGGCCAAAAGAATGAAGTTGAGATAGAATATGATATCGCCAAGTGGTGTCGTAAGCCTTTTCCAGGTCAAAAAGGACGGCAACAACGGAGGTCTTCGCAGCAAAAGCAGTACGAATATAGACCTCCAAGTTCACCAAGACATCTGTCGTGCTGCAGTACTTGCAGAAACCAAATTGAGAAGGGGAGAGGAGGTGATGGTGTTCCAGAAACCACATCAGACGAACGTTAACCATACGTTCAAAGAGTTTGCAGACAAAACTTGTGAGGGCAATAGGGTGAAAGTCCTTAGGGGTACCCAGAGATCCCGGTTTGCGAACAGGGAGGACAACGGTATCGAGCCAGTCCTCAGGGACTGACGACGACTCCCAGATCCGATTATACAGACTCAGTAAATATTGAGACGTGCACGGAGCTAGGGAGATGGCGAAGCATCTCATAATGAATACCATCGGAGCCCGCCGCCGTAGAACCGCAGAGGGCCAGGGCAGAACGACGTTCAGAGAGAGAGAAGGGATCATTATAGGGAAACCAAAGACGAGTGCAGAAATCTAAAGAACGAGACTCAAGGACAGGTTTACGAAGAAGGAAAGATTGGGGAAGATGAAGACCAGAGCTAACAGAAGAAAAGTGGGAAGCCAGTTCGGAAGCGTCCTGCAACGGGTCCGCCACAAGAGTACCACGGAGGTGAAGGACCGGTGAAACATTGGGAACGAACTTACCCTCTATCTTGCAGATATGCTTCCAGATCTGTGGCAGAGGAGTTTTGGACGTAATTGCGGAGACATAAGATGCCCAACATTCACGCTTAGTCGTACGGATGGCCCTACGGGCCACTGCACTTGCTTTCCGAAAGAAAAGAAAAGAATCGGCCGTCTGCCGACGGCGACGTCTCTTCCAGGCTGCACGCTTACAGCGGACAGCCGAGCACAATCCGCATTCCACCAGGGAACGCACTTCCGTGGACCCCGAGAGGAAGAGCGAGGAATAGAGCGAAGGGCAGCGTTGAAGACAGTGTCATGAAAAAGGAGGAGAGCACGAGGGAGAGGCAGAAGGGAGAGGTCAGAGAGAGCAGCACTGAGGGTAAATAGGTTCCAGTCCGCCTTAGCAAACTGCCACCTAGGGAAAGAGAGGGAAGGGCGAAAAGAGAAAAAAGGAAACAAGGATGGGGAAATGATCACTTCCATGGAGGTCATCAAGAACCTGCCACGTGAAATCTAAGTAAAGAGAAGAAGAGCAGAGAGAAAGATCAAGACAGGAAAGGGTGCGAGTCCGAGAATCCAAGTGAGTGGGCTCACCAGAATTTAGAAGAGACAGGGAAGAAGAGAGGATAAACGGCTCAAGAAGGCGACCTCGGGTATTCGTCAGAACATCACCCCAAAGAGAATGACGACAATTGAAGTCACCCAGCAGAAGCACAGGCTCCGGCAAGGAGTCCAGGAGGTGTTTCAAATCAGGAAGAGAAAGCGGGACACTTGGGGGGAGATAAATGGAACAAACTGTGTACCATTTCCCCACAAAGATACGAGCAGCAGAACAATAGAGAGGCGAAGGAAAAAGTAAAGGAACAAAGGGAACATCAGCATGAACCAAGAGAGCAGAAGAATTAGGAGCCCCAGCAACGGCTGGGGGTGGGGGGGGGGGGCGGAGAGAATGGAATAGCCACGAAAACGACCAGGACGAGCACCAAGCATCGGCTCCTGGAGACAGACACAAAGGGGCGAAAACCGCGAAATTAGAAGTTGGAGTTCGAGGAAATTGGCGTAATAACCTCGAACGTTCCATTGAAGAATAGACATCGACGAGAAGAGTAAGGACAACAACAGAGAACAAGGAAGAAACAAAGGCAAAAGAGCAACATAGCACGTTAAAGAATATCAGGGTCAGCAAAGTTAGGCTTAGGGGGCATGGGTAAACTGAGCAAAGACGGAGGGAAGGAAGCGGAAGAACAGACCAGAGGTGGGCGGGCGGGGTCCGGAGGAGGAGACAACGGAGAGGAGCAGTCAAGGACAGCAGCAGGAAGAGGGGATGTAGAAAGAGGGGAGCGCACCTCAGCAAGGGCAACAACCGAGAGGGATGCAGGGGCCAAAGAAGCCTCCATAGCAGGAACAGGGGGTGCAACCACTGAAATGGGAGGGGAAGGAGCAATAGAGCCAGTAGTAGGGGCCGAGGAAGAAAGCAAAACCTTCTTACCCGCCGGGGAGGAGGAAGGAGAGGAGCCAGGCTTACGCTTCTGGCGTAGAGAGACCGGTGTCCCAGCAACTACGTACCGGGCAACGGATTCCAGCGTCTCAACAGGAGAAGCTGAATGAGAGCACACACGACGGCCGTTAGGAGAGCGATGGACATCCGCCTGCATCGACAGGCGGCGGGGAGAGTCAATAGATGGAGGAGAAGGATGGGAAGGAGGATTGGAGGGAGACGAGGAAGAAGACACAGGAGACATGACAGACCGGGTAGAAAGAAGGGGAACCCCAGACAGAGGACCAGGAGTGGGACCCTTTGGGACAGAACTCAAAGAACAGAGGAGAGGGCAGTGGGCGTATCAGGGTCCAAGGCCCGGAAACGGTTGTGAGTCTGAGGAAGGTGGGAAGGACGAGGAGAGCGCAACACGCGAGCATAAGAGATATTAGCATAAGGCGGGAGCCAGCGAACCTGGCGCCTCGCCTCAGGAAAAGATAAACGCTCCCAGTGCTTCAAGTTGAGGATGGCTGCCTCAAGCTTGTAATGGACACAGGCACAGGAGAAGGTAGGATGGGCCTCACCGCAGTTGAGACAGCGAGCTTGGGGAGAAGTGCACTCCGACTTAGAGTGACCTTCGCCACCACACAAAGGACAGAGAGAGACAGTCCCGGAGCAGCGGAGGGCACCATGCCCAAACCTCCAGCACTTGTTACAAAGCCGAGGAGAAGGAATATACTCCTGGACAGAGCACCTGGCACCAGCAAGAATGACAGAGGATGGAAGGGTCCGACCATCAAAGGTGATTTTCACAACTCGAAGGGGTTGACGGCGACGACCACGAGGGGGACGAGTAAACGAGTCTACCTGGAGGACAGAATGGCCTTGGGCATCAAGGACATGCCGAATGTCATCGTGGCAATCCTGCAGATTCCGAACACCGGTTGCAACATGGGGCGGGAGGAGAATAGTGCCAACACTGGCATTCAACCGAGTGTTCTTTGAGACCCGAACAGGGATCTCGCCAAGGCAGGATAAGGCAGCCAAGCGGGAAGCAGCATCCTGAGAAGGAGCAGCAACGACACATGTACCGAGACGAGTGGGGTTGAAGGTAACAGACAAATCCACGGAATCAACAAGATGCCGATGGAGGGAGAAATCATCAGGAGGCGCAGAATCAAGAGGGAGGAGATCAAAGTATTTGGCCCACGAAGCAGGACCAAATAAGGCCTGATACGCATCAGTACAGGAAGGAAACGAGCGAGTGCAGCCGTGGCGCTGACGGCGTTGAGAACCCCCAGAGAGAGAGGGATCAAAAGGCGCAGTAGTCACAATGAGAGACTTAGCTACACCAGGGGACGAAGTGGTCACCACCGGGGGCTGGAGGCTCGACCCAACCACAGAGGAGGGAGGGGAGCTGGGGGAAGAATTCAGGACGGTCAAAGGAGGAGCAAGGTCGGGGCCCAATGCAGTGGGAGCTACAGAGCCTGGTCTTCCAATACAGGCCGACTTGGGGGCTTGGTCGCCCACCCCACGAGCCTGAGAGGGTACAACAGAAACAATCAACGACATAAAGACGAAGAGAAAGAAATTCATCCACGAATGTGCCCCCATACCCACCATGGAGCCACAATTAGAGGCAGGACACCCAACAGGAAGCTATTGCCGATCATGCCGGGGCTCCCTAGGGGTGCGTCGTGAGTATACGCCCCACAAACGCCACCTTAAGAACCGTCAGTCCGTCGAGATCGGGTTCAGTGACGAAAGGGGGATTGTCAATAAAAGGTTCCCCTCGCTCGAGACGTCGGGTACTACAGTTCTACGGGTGCAAGAGTATGCCTCCTCAAGCACCCGGGCGTCAAAATAGAAGAAGTCCAAAGAAAGAACCAAAGAGGGAAGCAGGGGCCAAAGGGGACAAGGGGACAGGCAGGGGACAAGCAGATAGGAGAAGAGGGGCGAGAAAAACGGAATAAAAGGAAAAGTGATCCGGCACAATTAGAGAAGACAGCAGCAGGAGTGCAAGGCCACCAAAGGACAGAGGACAGTCCCACGGAGCATCACACTCCAGCAGCTGTCCACTAAGGCTCCCTCATGGCGCCAACGGGCCGGATGGGGAGGGGGGAGGTAAATGGAAAGGGTAAGCTTATGTAAGGTCACGTTTGTTAGAAAGATTAGAACATTTGTGTATATACTGTGAAAGGGAAGGGTCCACAGCAACAAAGCCAGGACTCAAGTTCATGTTGGGTACATTGTGTATTAGAGCCGATTCAACAAGACGGCGTCTGTGTAGAGTAGAGGCAGGAAATATTATTTTGGAGGAAGACCAATCAATGGGATGATTAGAATCCCTCACATAGCAGAAGAGAGCATTGTTAGTGTCTGCAGACTTAACACTTTTCTTGTGTTCTTTAAGTCTGTCATTCAGTGTACGGCCAGTTTCGCCAAAGTATTGGAGAGGACAAGACGAACAGGAAATAGAGTAGACACCAGCAGCGTTAGAAGCAGGAGGAGCAGTGTGAACTAGATTGCTACGAAGTGTGTTAGTTTGACGAAAGGCGAGCTTAATGTCAAGAGGACGAAAGGTATTAGTAAAAGTTTTGAGTTCAGATATGAAGGGAAGGCATAGTACAGTGCTACTAGTGTTGGAAGCAGGTTTAGGATGAAAGAAATTTCGTTTAGCTTGAGAGTAGGCACAGTTGATGAAATGCAAAGGGTAACCAAGGCGAGAGAATGATTTGTAGATAAGGGCAATTTCAGAATCAAGAAACTGAGGGTCGCTGATGCGTAGAGCGCGGAGGAAGAGAGAGACGAGGACACTTTACTTAACAGAAGGAGGATGGTAGGAAAAGAAGTGAATGTACATGCCACTATACATGGGTTTGCGGTAGACAGAGAAAGAGAACCCGGACACAGAGCTGTGAACGTGAACGTCAAGAAAAGGAAGGAGAGAATTAGATTCCCACTCAACTTTGAAATGGATAAAAGGAGCCAGATTGTTAAGAGAGTTTTAGTTTAGTTCATTTATTATGCACCCCATACCCATCTTGTGGGCGGTAGTGGAAAGGGTTACAGAGGCACATAATGGGTTCAGGGACTGAACCCCACAATTCATGTAGCTAAGCAAGTTACAATCTTGATGAGTTAGTTACAAAATTCAATATAAGTCGTCACATCAACAATGGGTTCAAGATCGACCTCAAGTACAGATTCTAAAATTACATTACAGTTCAGCGTTTTATATATAAATAATACACATGAGAGAATGTGAAATGACTTAATATCTAACATATTCAGAGATTTGAGTAGGGGTACCGAGTGATGTCTGGAACTAGAGTTGGATATTGTCCTAATAGCAGCTTTGTGTTGAGTAATTAGAGGACGTAAATGATTTTGGGTAGTAGAACCCCAAGCACAAATACCATAGTTGAGATATGGATAGATGAGGGAGTAATAGAGAGTCACCAGGGCAGGGCGGGGTACATAATATCTGATCTTATTTATTTATTTATTTATTTATGCATATACAAGAATGTACATAAGGAATGTGAGGATACAAATATGGTAATTACAGTCTTGTAAAGCCACTAGCACGCGCAGCGTTTCGGGCAGGACCTTAATCTAAGAAAATTTTAAGGAGGTAAATACTTGCAAAATTTATAGACAAAAAAATGATAACAGTTACATGAAATGAAAAAAAGAAGATGAGAGAAAATTGTAGGTACAGTATATTAAAGCACATAGGTAGCTAAGATTGATTGCAATGACAGCTTGAATGGTAGTTGACAAAAATTGGTAGGCACAATACAGCAGAAACAATACAAGATTGATTGCAATGACAGCTTGAATGGTAGTTGACAAAAATTGGTAGTCACAATACAGCATATGGCTAGCACATAAAAGAAGACAGCAATGAACACAATGATAAGGTAGTTTGATATTACATAAAAATTAGGAGATTGGGTAACACTAGGTACAGAGCAAATTTAAAGCTCGGTGTAGGAAACTAAGAAGATGAAGTTAGGTACTTTTTGGTTTTGCTTTTAAATAAGGCAAACGTTTTACAGTTTTTCAATTCACTAGGGAGTGAGTTCCATAGAATAGGTCCCTTAATTTGCATAGAGTGTTTACACAGATTAAGTTTGACCCTGGGGATATCAAAGAGATATTTATTTCTGGTGTGGTGATAATGGGTCCTATTACATCTGTCCAGGGAGAGTTTCAGAGCATGGTTTGCATTTAAGAACAGGGTTTTGTAAATGTAGTTGACACAAGAGAATGTGAATCTTAGAAAGAATCTCACAAGAGAATCTTAGAAAGAATGCCAACAGTTTTTGAAACTTTTTTTGATATATTTAGAATGTGTCCCTGGAAATTCAGCTTGTGGTCGATGAGAACGCCAAGGAATTTGCCATCTAATTTGTTACAAATTTGGGTATTGTTTATTTTGAGATTTATATGATTAGAGGATTTATTGCCAAGCAGAATATAAAACGTTTTGTCAATGTTAAGGGTGAGTTTGTTGGCAGTTAGCCAAAGATGGACTTTCTCTAGCTCAGTATTTACTGTGGCATTTAGAGCAAGGGGGTCAGGACTGGAGTAAATGTAGGTTGTGTCGTCAGCAAATAGAATTGGTTTGAGGTGTTGGGAGGCATTTGGAAGGTCATTAATGTAGATGAGAAAGAGGAGAGGGCCAAGTATGCTGCCTTGAGGAACACCAATGTTGATGGGTAGGGTGGGAGAAATTGTATTATTCACAGAAACATACTGGAGCCTGTCAGTAAGATAAGATTTGAGGTATTGCAGGGAGTGTCCTCTGACTCTATAATGATGTAATTTAAGAAGAAGGTTTTGGTGGTTGACAGTGTCAAAAGCCTTACGCAGGTCCACAAATAACCCAACAGGGAACTCCTTTTTATCAAGAGCTGCGTGAATCAAGTTAATCATTCTAATAAGTGCATCGTTAGTGCTTTTTTTGGGTCTGAAGCCATATTGACAAGAGCTAATTATATTGTGTTTGGCTAGAAAAGAGTAAAGCTGCTTGTAGATTAGTTTTTCGAATATTTTTGACAAGTTTGGCAGGATTGATATAGGTCTGTAGTTGTTAACATCTGTGTGATCACCACATTTGTGGACAGGGGTTACTCTTGCTTTTTTTAGAATGTCTGGAAAGGTTTGGAGTTCAAGTGACTTGTTGAAGAGCAATGCAATAGCAGGGGCTAAAGATCTGGAGGCTTTTTTTGTAAATTAAAGTTGGTATCTCCTCGAGGGCACTAGACTTGGTTTGAAGGGAAAGGATTATCTCATTGACATCACTTTCTATGAAGTCCTGAGAGTGACGAAGGTGGGCAGGAGAAAAGGTGCCAAGGTAAGGCGTCAGGGTTTTAGCGAGCCAGGAGGCAAGAGGATAGCTGACAGAGCCCCGTGAAGAAATGATAGGACGAAGAGGAACACCAGGTTTATGAGTCTTAGGAAGACCATAGAAATAAGGAAGAGAAGGGCAGATGACACGGAAATGTTTAATGAGATCAAAGTCAGGAGGACAAAGACTAGAGAGCTGTCTTAGTTTGCGGTTAAAGGAAGTTTTGAGGCGATCCAAAGGGTTAGAAGTCAGAGGAGCATAAGTGCGAGAGTCAGAGAGCAAGACATCTGCTTTTCGGAGATAGTCCTCACGGTCAAGGACAACCACCGAATTGCCTTTGTCGGAAGGAAGGATAAGAATAGAGTTGTTAGATTTCAGGGAGGCAAGGGCAAGCTGGAAGCGACGAGGAAGGTGGTGATTTTTAAAAAACAAACTGTCAAGAACGGGGATAAGGGCCCCTCTAAAGGCAGACAGGTCCGAAAGAGTACTAGAGTTAGAATTGACAAACCTGTCAAAGGGACTAATGAGATCAATGCCACAGCGTGGGCCAGGGGAAGTAGCAAAAGAAAGACCAAGTCCAAGAAGTTCTTGCTGGTGCTTAGAAAGAGGGTAGGATGAAAGGTTGGTAACACAATCAGAGAGAGAGTATTTGGCCCATGGACTGTTGGAGATCAGGCGTTGAAGTTTGTTGTGTAGTGTGGAGGAGTGGTGGGAAGAGGAGACGTGAGCAGTGTCAAATGCAATAGGAAAAATATTATTGCATAGATCACTGGGAAGAGCAGAGGACAGAAAACGTTGATGTTGACGAACAGATAAAAAAACCTCGTCAACTTGCAAGGAGGTGACATGAATAAGTTCTTGAAGAAGAAGGCGGGCAAGAAAAGGAGAACCCGAAGTGTTGAACCGGAGAAAGTGAGATAAAGAAAGAGGGAGAACTTGCTCAGCAAAACAGTCTTTAAGAAACCTGAGCGGGTTCTTTCGACGCTTGGCGGCAAGAAAGGAAGATTCAAAGGCGCGAAAAGGCCGTTTAAAGGAAGGTAGAGTATCAAAGAAATTAAACAGAGTAAGACGTTTACGTGTGGTATCCATATGCAGGCGATGAGTCACAATAACGTGGCTAAAGTATGATGACCAGACCACACACTAGAATGTGAAGGGACGATGACGTTTCGGTCCGTCCTGGACCATTCTCAACTCGATTGTGATGAGGAATTGATTGATTGATGAAGATTAAGCCACCCAAAAGGTGGCACGGGCATGAATAGCCCGTAAGTGGAGGCCTTTTTAAGCCATTACCTTTATCAAGAGCTGATACTGAAGATCTGTGGAGGTGCAACTGCACCCAGCGTGACGGGAGATGTCTCCCTTCAGAATGTGTTAAGATGAAGATGAAGCCGCCCAAAAGGTGGCACGGGCATGAATAGCTCGTAAGTGGTGGCCCTTTTGAGCCATCACCAGTATCAATAGATGATACTGGAGATCTGTGGAGGTGCGACTGCACCCTGCGTGACGGGAGATGTCTCCCGGACCAAATGGTGACCAGATGGTCGTGATGAGGAAGTAGAGACAGGCAATAAATAGGCACGAGAGATGAGGAGCAAAGTAAGGTGTAGTAGCGGGGCTAGTAGTAGGAACTGCAGAGGGCCTATTGGCCCATACGAGGCAGTTCCTATTATAACCACCGAAAGAGAAGGAGAAAATAATGAGAAGAGGAAAACGAGGGAACGTAGGAGAAGACAATGAACAGAAAAAAGAGAGAAAAGAGAAAGAAAGGAAAGAGAAAGAAAGGTAAATGGAAAGGGTAAGCTTATGTACGGTCACGTTTGTTAGAAAGATTAGAGCATTTGAGTATATACTGTGAAAGGGAAGAGTCCACAGCAACAAAGCCAGGACTCAAGTTCATGTTGGGTACATTGTGTATTAGAGCCGATTCAACAAGACGGCGTCTGTGTAGAGTAGAGGCAGGAAAGATTATTTTGAAGGAAGACCAATCAATGGGATGATTAGAATCCCTCACATGGCAGAAGAGAGCATTGTTAGTGTCTGCAGACTTAACACTTCTCTTGTGTTCTTTCGTGTTCTATGTGTGCTCCACTACATTCTTGACTGGAGATTGTACTGGTTTACTATTCTCAAATCGCTGGCTTATATACGGTTACTACACCTCAAAGTAAGATAGGAGGGTGGAAAAACCGTTACCTGTAAATAGGGATAGGATTATAGCTTGTGTAATTAGTTATGCCATTAAGATGATGAGATAATGGAGCGAGTATAGGTTTACTCGCTACAGTACCAGGCGACCTTCACCCAGCTCCTCTACCTGGGACCGGCCTGGCGTCCGACCCTGCAACAGGACCAACAACCAGTCCGGTAACAGGGACGCCACCCACACTGGCTACCCCTGCCAATGAAGACACCACTTCCAAAGACGACGACGGACCACCCGAAACTCCCACAACCAACACCAAGAGGCTCTCCAGCGCTCTCCAGAGCTCTCCAGAGCCGCCATCAACGTCGACGAGAACGGCCTTGCGACCGACGACGAAAACAAAAATACTTGCCATGTGCTGTTCATTCCGCCCTGTGAGTTCAATGGCAACGCACACACCAGACGAAAATTGGGCCACAGATGTAACAAAATAATCGGCCAGAACAAATACCCGCACCCAAGTATGTCCACGCCCACACCATGAACGCTTACACTGATCTTACAATACTGAAAGAAAGAATACCACGACCCAGATTTTCACCGCAAATTCCCTGACGGACAAATGCAATTCCTCGAAAAGGACGACGATCCTGATGGTACCAAACTACCGAGGTTATTCTGTTCAGATATAAAGCGTCGCGTTGCACATTAAACTGCAACCTGGCAACTAAGCTTCCTGGGGGCCATAAATTGTGAGCGACCACGCCGATCCCATCCATCCACAGATCCCAAGTATTGGTACCGGTAATGGCTCCAAAGAGCCTTCACTTTCGGGCTATTCATGCCCGTGCCCCCTTTTGGGTGGCTTAATCTTTATCAATCAATGACCTCATGGTGTGGTGGTCTAGCTTGGCAGTACCAATTAAGTGTGCAGGTTCACACCCTCCTCATGGTGTGGTGGTCTAGCTTGGCAGTACCAAGTGTGTAGGTTCACACCCTCCTCATGGTGTGGTGGTCTAGCTTGGCAGTACCAAGTGTGTAGGGTCACACCCTCCTCATGGTGTGGTGGTCTAGCTTGGCAGTACCAAGTGTGCAGGTTCACACCCTCCTCATGGTGTGGTGGTCTAGCTTGGCAGTACCAAGTGTGTAGGGTCACACCCTCCTCATGGTGTGGTGGTCTAGCTTGGCAGTACCAAGTGTGTAGGTTCACACCCTCCTCATGGTGTGGTGGTCTAGCTTGGCAGTACCAAGTGTGTAGGGTCACACCCTCCTCATGGTGTGGTGGTCTAGCTTGGCAGTACCAAGTGTGCAGGGTCACACCCTCCTCATGGTGTGGTGGTCTAGCTTGGCAGTACCAAGTGTGTAGGGTCACACCCTCCTCATGGTGTGGTGGTCTAGCTTGGCAGTACCAAGTGTGTAGGTTCACACCCTCATGGTGTGGTGGTCTAGCTTGGCAGTACCTGTCATGTTCACAGAAAATGGTACCATCCGTTTTCTATGTGCGGCGGAGCAGACGCCAGAGAAGGTAAACAAGAGCGTACAGGACGCCGCCAAGCTTGGTAGCTACTAGTCATGTAACATCTTAAGTATTAAAGTCAGTAACCAAGCGATGGCTTTACATCAACCCTACAACCAAGACTTCCTCAGTAAACCACAAACACCACATTGGCGACGAGGATGAACTGTGAACGCAGGTATTTGTTCAGTTTAAAACACAAGGGAGAAGCATGCTGCCTGGAGGAGGAAGAGAAGCTGTGAGCGCCATACCCGATGCTGTATGCTAACCGATGCTGTGTGCTAACCGATGCTGTGTGCTAAACGATGCTGTGTGCTAACCGATGCTATGTGCTAACCAATGCTATGTGCTAACCAATGCTATGTGCTACCCCAAGCTATGTGCTGACTCAAGCTGTGTGTACTAAGTAATCTGCAAGCCGATAATGTGTACGAAACGACGCTTTGATGTGTACAAAACCTGATGTTGTGGTTACGAAACGACGCTTCGTGTTACAAAATTCTTCACGCTGTGAATTGACTGCTGTACCAACTGCTGACAACTGCTGTACCAACTGCTGCACCAACTGCTGCACCAACTGCTGTACCAACTGCTGTACCAACTGCTGCGCCAACTGCTGTACCAACTGCTGCACCAATTGCTGTACCAACTGCTAACTTCTACTGTGCCAACTGCTGTGAGTAGGAACAACACATGTACACAAGGGCTAGGTAAGAAGTCAGTTGCTGCTATATTGTGCACTGTTGTGAACTTTTGCATTAAAATGCCTGTGTGCTTTGCAAAATTAAAGTAAATACAGTGAATTCTTAACTAACATATACAGTGCAGTAAGTGTTTAATATTTTGTGGAACATTTAAGTGATAAGTTTACATTTATTCAGTAAAAAAAGGGCAAATATACCTCAGTTTCCTGCATTTGATCCTGACTGTGACCAGACAAACCTGTGACAGAGGTGGATCAAATGGCTTAAAAGGTTTGAAAATTTGTTGATAGTTTCTGACATCAAAAGTGCTGAAAGAAAGCGTGCCTTTCTACTTCATTATGCAGGTGATAGAGTTTGCGACATCTTTGACACACTGAAAGACACTGGTGGTGCCAAAGATTATGACATTGCCAAAGCCAAATTAACTGAACATTTCAAACCAAGGCAAAATACTGCAATGGAAATTATGTATTTTAGGAGAGCCAGACAACTCTCTAATGAAACCGTTGATCAATACCACACACGTCTGCAGGGTTTAGCAGCCCATTGTGAGTTTGCTGATATTGACAAAGAAATCAAACAGCAAATAATTGAAACATGCACATCTACACGTCTTCGTCGAAGAGCTCTAGAACTTGTTGATGATGACAGTTCTCCTACCAAGATACTGGATATTTCTCGTCGAATGGAAGATGCTGCACGTGATGCTCGTGTCATGGAGTGCAGTGCCAACAACGGTTCTGCCACTGTTACTAGCAGTGATGAGGTACGTAAGGTTCAGGGAGGACACCGTGATCAAAGAAGATATCATGGCAAACCTAACAGTAAATTGAGCCGAGAACTACATCACAACTGGGGTCATGGAACAAGACTCAAGCAGTCACAACGACCCACATCAGAGGGTGTCAACAATAAATGTTACAATTGTGGAGGAGACTACCCACACCAAGATAATGTTTGTCCTGCTCAAGGTAAGAAGTGCTATGAGTGTGGAAAACTAGGTCATTTTGGTGCTATGTGTCGTTCCGCACTCAAGAAACCACAGTCTATGAATAAAAGCACTGTACGAGGATCAGGTCATAGGGGTCGAGGTGGTAAACACAATATTGCACCTCATATCCAGAATGTTAATAATGTACAAGACAACATTTCATTACAACCAGTCTCAGATGACAGTGAATGTGATTATACTTATAGAGTACAATCAGTCACAGAATGGAATGATCTTCCAAACAACCCAGAGACATGTGTATACATTGCTGGTATTTGTCTCAAAGATCTCATTGACACTGGATCAAACATTGACACCATTGCTGAGTGCCACTATAAAAAAATTAAAAGACAGTTTCCAAAGCTTGAGAACTATAATGGCAAAGCCAATGCCTATGCTTCAAAAGTAGCCTTGCCAGTGATTGGAACTTTCACTGCAGAGATTAAGTCAAAGAATGCAATGCTCATTACTACATTCCATGTTGTTAGGAATGCAAAGGAGTCTTTACTCAGTTACAAGACTTCAACCAAGTTGGGGCTACTTCAGCTTTCTAATGCTGTAGCAGTGGAATCTGCAAACAATGTTGATGGTATTGTTGCTCAATTTTCTGATCGATTTAAATCCATAGGTTGTTATACTGATAGCAAAGTACATCTGCATATCAACCCAGATGTAATTCCAGTTGCCCAACCACATCGCCGACAACCATTCCATACTCGCAAGAAAGTCGATGCCGAACTGGATAGGCTGATCGACCTAGATATCATTGAACCAGTAACAGGCCCAACACCATGAGTAAGCCCAATTGTCACTCCACCAAAGCCAAAGAATCCAGATGAGATACGCATTTGTGTGGACATGCGTGTTCCCAACAAGGCAATAATGCGTGAACGCCATCCTACACCCACTGTAGATGATATGATCTACCGCTTGAATGGTGCAACTGTATTTAGCAAGTTAGATTTAAACAAGGGCTATCATCAGCTTGAACTTGATGATGAGAGTCGATTCATCACAACGTTTACGACACATCGAGGTCTGTATAGGTACAAGCGCCTGAGTTTTGGTATCAACCCAAGCTGAACACGACAAAGCTCTTCGTGCAACATTGCAACGCTTACGAGAAAAGAATCTGACGTTAAGCCGAGCAAAGTGTGAGTTCAATCAACGTAAAATTGAATTCTTTGAACATGTACTTAGTGACAAAGGACTGTCTCCAGATCCTAAGAAAGTTGCAGATATCAAGAATGCTGTACCTCCTTCAACGTCCACTGAAGTACATAGTTTTCTGAGAATGGCAAACTACTGTGTTCGCTTCATTCCAGATTTTGCTACCATTACGAAGCCTCTACGTGAGCTCTTGAAGAAAAATGCATCATGGTACTGGAGCGATATCGAGCAAAATGCATTTGATGCTGTGAAAGATGCACTAGTAGAGAATGCGACTGCTGCATACTTTGATCCATCAATGGACACTGAGTTAACAGTGGATGCTAGTCCTGTTGGATTAGGTGCTGTTTTAGCCCAACACAAACCTGGTCAACCAGATTCCAGAGTAGTAATTGCCTACGCCAGCCGTTCTCTCACAGATGTTGAGCAACGATACAATCAGACAGAGAAGGAAGCTCTTGCTCTTGTATGGGGCTGTGAACACTTCAATGTGTATCTGCTTGGTGCGCCCTTCACCACGATAGTCACTGACCACAAACCGTTGGAGACCATCTTCAATAATCCAAAGTCCAAACCACCAGCTCGCATTGAGAGATGGGCTCTTCGTCTGCAACCATACAACTTTACGGTGAAATACAAGCCGGGTGCAGGATATCCCGCTGATTACATCAGTCGACATCCTGCCAACAGTTTCACCATCACCAAGCATCAGCAAGTTGCCGAGGAATATGTACACTCTGTAATCTGTGATGCAGTTCCTAAGGCTCTCACTCTTGATGAAATCCGTACTGCAACCCTAGAGGACCCAACTCTGCAAGCAACAGTGGATGCATTGACTAAGAAAAAGTTTCCACGCATCCCACCCTCAGGAGTTGACCAAGATGCATTCAAAGCACTTGAACGCATCCAGACAGAATTAAGTGTTACGCAACAACGCAACACCGTGCTGCGAGGTACTCGTATCGTCATTCCAGCTGTTCTCCAGCAACGTGCTCTGAAGCTTGCACATCAAGGACACCAAGGTCTTGTTAGGACCAAACAGCTGCTACGAGAAAAGGTGTGGTTTCCTGGCATTGATTGTCAAGCAAAGGATATGCATGATGCTTGTGTCCCTTGCCAAGCTGCAGTGGATACTTCAAGACCAACACCTCTACAACCTTCACCACTACCTGCTGCACCATGGACGGAAGTATCAATGGACTTCTGCGGACCGCTACCAACTGGAGAGTACTTGATGGTAGTCATTGATGATCACTCACGTTATCCAGAAGTATCCACTTCCACATCTGCAAAGGCTGTCATCCCGAAACTCGACAAGATCTTTTCAAACTTTGGCATTCCTGAAGTTGTCAAAACGGACAATGGACCGCCATTCAATGGACAAGACTTCGTCAACTTTGCTGAGCATATTGGATTCAAACACCGCCGTGTGATGCCACTACATCCTCAAGCAAATGGAGAAGTTCAGAGATTCATGCAACCTCTCATGAAAGCGGTACGCTGTGCTCATGCCGAAGGACGATCCTGGAAACAAGCTATGTATGCTTTTCTCAGGAACTACCGTGCAACACCACATGGAACACTGGACAAGTCGCCTGGTGAACTTTTATTTGGACGTCCTATGAGGATCGCACTACCCGTCATGCCAGCCGAGGTAACGGATAAACGTCTCGCTCAGAAGGATGCACTAGCCAAGGGCAAAATGAAAATTGCTCATGATCAACGTGCAAAGGAACAATTCATAAAGGTTGGAGATACTGTTCTCGTTGAAAAGAAAAAATTAGTATGATGCACTTATTTGTATGATTAACTTGATTCACGCAGCTCTTGATAAAAAGGAGTTCCCTGTTAGGTTATTTGTGGACCTGCGTAAGGCTTTTGACACTGTCAACCACCAGAACCTTCTTCTTAAATTACATCATTATGGAGTCATAGGACACTCCCTGCAATACCTCAAATCTTATCTTACTGACAGGCTCCAGTATGTTTCTGTGAATTATACAATTTCTCCCACCCTACCCATCAACATTGGTGTTCCTCAGGGCAGCATACTTGGCCCTCTCCTCTTTCTCATCTACATTAATGACCTTCCAAATGCCTCCCAACACCTCAAACCAATTCTATTTGCTGACGACACAACCTTCATTTACTCCAGTCCTGATCCCCTTGCTCTAAATGCCACAGTAAATACTGAGCTAAATAAAGTCCATCTGTGGCTAACTGCCAACAAACTCACCCTTAACATTGACAAAACTTTCTATATTCTGTTTGGCAATAAATCCTCTAATCAAATAAATCTCAAAATAAACAATACCCAAATTTGTAACAAATTAGATGGCAAATTCCTTGGCATTCTCATTGACCACAAGCTGAATTTCCAGGGACACATTCTAAACATATCAAAAAAAGTTTCAAAAACTGTGGGCATTCTTTCTAAGATCAGATATTATGTACCACGCCCTGCCCTGGTGACTCTCTATTAATCCCTTATCTATCCATATCTCAACTATGGTATTTGTGCTTGGGGCTCTACTACCCAAAATCACTTACGTCCTCTAATTACTCAACACAAAGCTGCTATTAGGACAATATCCAATTCTGGCCCCAGACATCACTCGGTACCCCTACTCAAATCTCTGAATATGTTAGACATTATGTCACTGCACATTCTCTCATGTGTATTATACATATATAAAACGCTAAACTATAATGCCAATCCTGATCTCAAAAGTTTCATAGAAGGTTGTAACAGAACCCATGAGCACCACACCAGAAATAAATACAGTTTTGATATTCCTAGAGTACGACTTAATCAAACCAGAAATGCTCTACAAATCAAGGGGCCCAGAATGTGGAATGACCTTCCCATTAACCATGTTAAAGACTGTACCTCTCTCAACCAGTTTAAGTTAAAAACGAAGCTATACCTAATAAATTCCCTGTAACCTACCTTACCCCTCTGTTGTCAATCCATGTATGTTTTTTGTTTTGTTTTTTGTTTTTCAAATCAACACTGTTTGAATGTAATTTTCTGTAATAATTTGTAATTGTATTTGTGCTGCTTTTTCAACAATGTTCCCCCCTCTTTTACCTCTATTTTTATTTGTACTAAACACATATTATTCTTTTTACCCATTAGTTTTAAGCTTTAGTCATTAGTGTTTTTTCCTGCCCGAAACGCTTTGCGTAATAGTGGCTTTAGGCATTTGTTACGACCCTGGGTTCTCCAGTGGAAACCAGAGGTCAAAATTGAGCTATTAAACTTTCTGGTAGTACAGTTGAGTGCATCACAAGCGGCAATTGTTTGTATCTTCCCTGCCAGACGTAAGACTATTATTGTTTCTCAAAGAGCATTTAAAGACTGAGCTGGGGGTTGATTATTAAATAATAACATAGGCACCAACTTTGCTTACTAATACTTTCTAATCATTTGTAAAGTAACAATACATTGCATAGGGGAAGATCTTTAATGTGCTTAGCTGCACGATCAATTAGGCTCCTTTCGGCACCACGACATGGGAGGCCTAGCTGGTTGCTAGGAGGTTCTTCTCTGGCTGGCGTTCGTGCGGACGAGACCTACTCTGTGGCTGCACCCCTAATCTCCTCCCTTCTCCTCTTACTTATTTCCCTTACCCTAAGTTCCTGTACCATTAAGTTAAGTATTGTATGATTTCTAAGTGTACCTACTCTGGTAGTAACGATTGGTGAGACCTGGGGGTAGTAGTTGCCAGTGTTTTGGGTAACCCTAAGTGTTGTGTTTTGTATTAGGGTACCACATGGTCTCACTACCCTAAGCTGCATCCAGCTTCAGTGCTTATCCAGTAGTACTTTACCCTAGCTTGTTATTAGTGTAAACCTTGTATCCTGCCTATGTGGACCAAGGCTTTTAACGTAAGATAGTGTGGTAAAGTTATTATTATTATTGTTATTGGTGTGAGTGTATATGGGGGGTTGTTAAGGGGTTAATAAATAAGTACATGAATTACAGAGTATCCCTTCTTCCAGTGTGGGAGCGTATTGATCAACCCTTAGACTAACATATATGGTCTAGTAGCAAGTTATTACTACTGTGGATAGTTTATTTTGGGGGCCGGGCCTTTTAGCTCTCCCATATTTGAAACTCTTGTCTTCTAACTACCCTTATCCCTTAATAGTACCAGTCCCCCATAGAAGCCCCACACACAATTATTTATAATAGCATTGTATACAATGCTATTATATGTACTAGCTCTATCTATAAAGCCAACAAACTTTGTAAAATCTCTTTATGTATGTACCTTTACCTAAATAAAAATTATTATTATTATTATTACATCAACCCTACAACCAAGACTTCCTCAATAACACACAAACACCACAGTGCCAAGTGTGCAGGTTCACACCCTCCTCATGGTGTGGTGGTCTAGCTTGGTAGTACCAAGTGTGCAGGGTCACACCCTCCTCATGGTGTGGTGGTCTAGCTTGGTAGTACCAAGTGTGCAGGTTCACACCCTCCTCATGGTGTGGTGGTCTAGCTTGGCAGTACCAAGTGTGCAGGTTCACACCCTCCTCATGGTGTGGTGGTCTAGCTTGGCAGTACCAAGTGTGCAGGTTCACACCCTCATGGTGTGGTGGTCTAGCTTGGCAGTACCAAGTGTGTAGGGTCACACCCTCCTCATGGTGTGGTGGTCTAGCTTGGCAGTACCAAGTGTGCAGGTTCACACCCTCATGGTGTGGTGGTCTAGCTTGGCAGTACCAAGTGTGTAGGGTCACACCCTCCTCATGGTGTGGTGGTCTAGCTTGGCAGTACCAAGTGTGCAGGTTCACACCCTCCTCATGGTGTGGTGGTCTAGCTTGGCAGTACCAAGTGTGTAGGGTCACACCCTCCTCATGGTGTGGTGGTCTAGCTTGGCAGTACCAAGTGTGTAGGGTCACACCCTCCTCATGGTGTGGTGGTCTAGCTTGGCAGTACCAAGTGTGCAGGTTCACACTCTCCTCATGGTGTGGTGGTCTAGCTTGGCAGTACCAAGTGTGCAGGGTCACACCCTCCTCATGGTGTGGTGGTCTAGCTTGGCAGTACCAAGTGTGCAGGTTCACACTCTCCTCATGGTGTGGTGGTCTAGCTTGGCAGTACCAAGTGTGCAGGGTCACACCCTCCTCATGGTGTGGTGGTCTAGCTTGGCAGTACCAAGTGTGCAGGTTCACACTCTCCTCATGGTGTGGTGGTCTAGCTTGGCAGTACCAAGTGTGCAGGGTCACACCCTCCTCATGGTGTGGTGGTCTAGCTTGGCAGTACCAAGTGTGCAGGGTCACACCCTCCTCATGGTGTGGTGGTCTAGCTTGGCAGTACCAAGTGTGCAGGTTCACACCCTCCTCATGGTGTGGTGGTCTAGCTTGGCAGTACCAAGTGTGTAGGGTCACACCCTCCTCATGGTGTGGTGGTCTAGCTTGGCAGTACCAAGTGTGCAGGTTCACACTCTCCTCATGGTGTGGTGGTCTAGCTTGGCAGTACCAAGTGTGCAGGGTCACACCCTCCTCATGGTGTGGTGGTCTAGCTTGGCAGTACCAAGTGTGCAGGTTCACACTCTCCTCATGGTGTGGTGGTCTAGCTTGGCAGTACCAAGTGTGCAGGGTCACACCCTCCTCATGGTGTGGTGGTCTAGCTTGGCAGTACCAAGTGTGCAGGTTCACACCCTCCTCATGGTGTGGTGGTCTAGCTTGGCAGTACCAAGTGTGTAGGGTCACACCCTCCTCATGGTGTGGTGGTCTACCTTGGCAGTACCAAGTGTGCAGGTTCACACCCTCATGGTGTGGTGGTCTAGCTTGGCAGTACCAAGTGTGTAGGGTCACACCCTCCTCATGGTGTGGTGGTCTAGCTTGGCAGTACCAAGTGTGCAGGTTCACACCCTCATGGTGTGGTGGTCTAGCTTGGCAGTACCAAGTGTGTAGGGTCACACCCTCCTCATGGTGTGGTGGTCTAGCTTGGCGGTACCAAGTGTGCAGGGTCACACCCTCCTCATGGTGTGGTGGTCTAGCTTGGCAGTACCAAGTGTGCAGGTTCACTCTCTCCTCATGGTGTGGTGGTCTAGCTTGGTAGTACCAAGTGTGTAGGGTCACACCCTCCTCATGGTGTGGTGGTCTAGCTTGGCAGTACCAAGTGTGTAGGTTCACGCCCTACTCTTTCCTTTTTAGAATTTTACATTATTATATTTTTATAATTATTTACAAGTGTAATTTTGACAATAAAGTAAATTTAAGTTCGATCATTTTTGTTTTGTTTTTGCCAAAACTCGAATGATAAATTGTCCAAGAACTAAACTTTATTAAGCTCCAGTGTAGTGCTGCAAGCTAAGGTAATTATGAGGAGTTCACGTAAAGTGTAGTGCAGCAAGCTAAGGTAATTATGATTAGTTGAGGTCCAGTGTAGTGCAGCAAGTTAAGATAATTATGAGAAGTTGTGGTCCAGTGTAGTGCATCAAGTTAAGATAATTATGAGTTGAGATCCAGTGTAGTGCAGCAAGCTAAGGTAATTATGAGAAGTTGAGGTCCAGTGTAGTGCAGCAAGCTAAGGTAATTATGAGGAGTTGAGGTCCAGTGTAGTGCAGCAAGCTAAGTTAATTATGAGGAGTTGAGGTCCAGTGTAGTGCAGCAAGCTAAGGTAATTATGAGAAATTGAGGTTCAGTGTAGTGCAGCAAACAGCAGCAGAGGGTGTAATAGTAGAAAAAACAGTAGCCACGTAACGTAGCCAAAAACAGTAGCCAATTACCACGTAACGTAGTGGAGGTGGGGTCCCTCGATTGTCAACCAATGTCTGTTTTTTTTTTAAGAGCGCTGTTTGTCGACATAATTGTATTTGTGCTGCTTTTTCAGCTATGTTTTCATTTCTTGTTTTCATTCTACTCTTTATGCTCAATTAGTATTAAGCTTTAGTCATTTAAGTTTTTCATGCCCGAAACGCTTTGCGTAATAGCGGCTTTAGGCATTGTATGTACTTGCTCTACCTATAAGTCAACCAATCTTTGTAAAAATTTCTTGTATGTATGTACCTTACCTAAATAAACATTTTATTTTATTTATTTTTATTGTTTCAAGCGTGGGTTGGACATGTATGAGTGGGATTGGGTGGTTATAAATAGGAGCTGCCACGTATGGGCCAATAGGCCTTCTGCAGCTACCTTTGTTCTTATGTTCTTAAATTGCAGGAGGAACAGCAGTAGCTGGATCAGCATGATAAGTAACAGTAGAAATAGCAGGAGGAACAGCAGTAGCTGGATCAGCATGATAAGTAACAGTAGAAATAGCAGGAGGAACAGCAGTAGCTGGATCAGCATGATAAGTAACAGTAGAAATAGCAGGAGGAACAGCAGTAGCTGGATCAGCATGATAAGTAGCAGTAGAAATAGCAGGAGGAACAGAAGCCGGGGAAATTTAGTTTTCAAGAATGCCGTGAGTAGGAAGAAGGGGGTGTAACATCGTTTTCAGAACATCAATAAATAAAAAAATTAAATATTTAAATTTTTATTTAAAATAATGTGTGCACAAGAACATATGAGTAATATACAATTGTGGGGACAGGAGTTACAAAAACTGATGAAGCCATTATTACGTAAAGCGTTTCCCACAAAACTTGCAATAATTTAGAAGAAAATTTAATTAAAGGTGTGACGGGGTAAGCACTTAATACTAAAAGGGAAGTAATCTAACAAAAATGAATAATTTTAAGAAAACACAAATGAATATAATAAAAAGGTGATACTTAATAATGACTGGTATAGACTATTACATTAATGAGTCGGTAGTTCTAGCAACAGTACAGTACTTTATTTACATTAATAACACAATGGAAATACTAAGGTGTAATTTAGAAAAGAAACTGGACTTTTTCTCTTAACATTTTCTTGGAACTTAACAGAAATATAGTATAAGTTATGGTTAATGAGGGCAACACTAAAAATAAACAAGGATCATAAGGGAAAGGAGATTTCCTTTATTCAAGGAGACAAGAATAAACAAAGGACATGAATAAACACTTTATCAAAGAAATGCAAGAATTAGATGACACATGATGAAGAAAGGACATAAATTGTAATAAATAAAAATATATTAGAGTAACTATTAGATTAACTATATTAGAGTATATTATGATTAGAGTAACATAAATCTATTATTAGGAAAAATGTGAGTGAAATTAGTTACATGGTATTGATTATATGATATTAATTATATAATATTAAGTAAATATTTCTTAGTCTACATTATCTTTCATATACATACACACATTTTTTCTCATCTACATTAATGATGTTCCAAATACCTCTCAACATCTCAAACCAATTTTATTTGATAATGACACACTCTTCATTTTCTCGTCCTAACCCTCTTATTTTGAATGATTCAGTGAATATTGAACTAAATAAAGTTCATCTTTGGCTAACTGCTAACAAACTCATCTTTAACGTTGACCTATATTTTGTTTGGTAATAAATCCTCAGATCAAATTAATCTAAGAATTAACAATATCCAAATTAGTAACACAGTAGATGGTAATTAAATTCGATCCTTGGTGTTCTCATTGATAACAAGCTGAATTTTCAGGGACACATTTAAAATATAGCTAAAAAAGTTTCTAAAACAGTTGGCATTCTCTCTAAAATCAGATACTATGTACCTCACCTTGACCTGATGACGCTCTATTACTCTCTCATCTATCCTTATCTCAATTATGGTATCTGCTTGGGGGTTCTACTACCCAAAATCATCTATGTCTGCTAATTACTCAACACAAATCTATTGGAATAATAACAAACCCTGGCCCCCAGACTGCATTCGACCCACTTACTTAAATCTTTGAATATGTAAGATAATAAGTCACTGCACATCCTCTTAAGTGTACTCTATATATTTAAAACCCTGAACTGTAATGCCAATCCTGACCTTAAACGCTTCCCAGAAGGTTGTAACAGAACCCATGGGCACCACATCAAAAACAAATCTTGTTTCTTGTGTGGTTTCAAGATCCAGGGGGGTCTGGTAGCCAAGTAGACAGCGCGCAGGACTCGTAATTCTGTGGCCCGGGTTCGATTCCCGGACCAGGCAGAAACAAATGGGGAAAGTTTCTTTCACCCTGATGCCCCTGTTATCTAGCAGTAAATTAGGTACCTTGGAGTTAGACAGCTGTTACAGAGTTGCTTCCTGGGGGTGTTTGTGTGTGTGGGGGAAAAAATAATTTAGTAGTTAGTTACAGTTGATTGATTGACAGTTGTGAGGGGAGCCGAAAGAGCAGAGCTCAACCCCCGCAAGAACAACTAGGTGAATAAGTACCTATTTGATACTCCAAGAGTGCGACTGAACCAAACTAGAAATTCTCTGCAAATCAAGAGATCCAGAATGTGGAATGAGCTTCCCAGTCATTTCAAAGGCTGTACCTCTCTCAACCAGCTTAAGAGAAAAACCAAGTGCTACCTAATAAACTCCATGTAACCTACCATACCCCCTAAATGTCAACCTATGTTTTGCTTTTTATTAACAATATTGATTATTGACCAACTAGTTTAACTGCTGATATCTGCCATATATAAACTTGAAGAAAATTGTAGCCTTCTGTTTATTTAGTTAAAATTACTTCTGCTGTTCTGTTTCAATTTCTGCTGTTCCATCCATCATACAATTTTTGTCATTCTTGATTTTCATTTTTCAATTCACGCTTTTGATCTCAATTAGTTTTAAGGTTTTAGTCTAGGTGTTTTTCCTTCATCTTGCCCGAAACGTTGTGCGTATTAGTGGCTTTAGGCATAGTATGTACTACCTGTAGATAAACTAAAAATCCACAATTCTGTTTGTAACTAATCTTGTATGTTTGCCCAAAATGCTATGTGTATTAGTGGCTTTAGGTACTATACGTACTAGCTCTATGTATAAATCCAACATTATGTTTGTAACTCATCATCTATGTATGTACTTTTCCTGGATAAAAATTTGATTTTGAATTTTGTATGTACTTTTACCTAAATAAAACTTATTTATGTATTTATTTTGTTATTACAGTCTCTTTCAAACTGGTTGGGAGGCATACAAATTTTAATTAAATTACAGTAATTTAATTAATTTAGCATTCCCAATAATTAGGAAACCCGCCATAACCTGCATTAATTTAGCATTCCCAATAATTAGGAAACCAGCGATAGGGAATTTCATAAATGCACCTCACAATATAAACTGGGAATCTGAACTCAACAATACACAGGATATAAATTCATAATGGATATAAACTGCCAAAAGATTAAACAACACCTGATTCACAAGTGGCATACTTAAAGCAATTAACAAGAAACACGAATATGAAACAAAACATAGAATTGCCCTAATTACAAAAGAAGTTAAGAGATGCTCATCAATGCTCACCAATATAATATGAAGAGCCAAAGCTTCCTTTTATGAGAATAGATTTAAAGAAGCAAAAGGAAATATGGAAATAAAAAAATCCACAAGGGCCGTGACGAGGATCGAACCTACTTCTGAGAACATCCCAGACACTGCCTTAATCGACTGAGCTACGACATGGATAAGGGCCTCATCACGGCCCTTGTGGATTTGTTCATTTGATGCATCATGCTATTGTGATTTCTGTGTGTAGTGAAATATGAAAAGTACATGGAACATCATCTCTAACCTCCTAGAGTCTAAACAATAATCACATAACAAGCAGATAAAACTCTCCAATGATGGTTACACACCTGCAACAGACAGATATTGCAACTGAATTCAATAGCTTCTTTTCATCAATTGGTACAAACCTTGCCAGAAAAATCCCAGAGACCCAGACACATGTTATTACAAATCTCACAGGCAGCTGTCCTAACTCTCTACTCCTTTTGCCAGTCAGCCAAAAAGACATTATATCCATAATTCAATCACTTAACACAAAAGCTGGGAACATTTTTGAAATACAATCTATGATATATATAAAAGTGCTGCCCCTGCTCTTGCACTACCCATAGCTCTGCTATTCATCAAATTTCTAGACCGTCATACTTTTTCTGATATCCTTAAGAAAGCAAGAGTGATGCCAGTTCATAAAGGAGACAAGACAGCTGACAAAAAATATTACAGACCAATATCAAATCTACCAATACTTTCAAAAAATATATGAACAAATTATTTATAAACAGCTCTATTTGTACTTTGTAAAAACTCAACATACTACCGATTAAATCCACAACGACCGTGATGAGGGTTTGAACCTACGTCCAGGATGATCCCAGATGCGCATTAATCGACTGCGCCACATGGTAATAGGAACTGCAACCGGGTTTGCTAATGCTCACACACGGATCCCACAGTCTCTCCAAGACACAAACTGGAGTTTTACACAATTCTCCCAGGCCCTTGGGATCTGTCAACAAGCTGTTCTACCTCTTAAGAGGTAGACTAAATTGCTCTGGACTATATAGATTCCTATCTCAGTGACAGACATGTACATGTAGTCATCAATAGCATAACCGTCCTTACTCTACTCACTTGAACAAAAGATTGCCACAGGGCAGCATCTTGGGACCTCTCCTATTTCTTATATATGTTCATCAATGACGTGCCAAATGTTTCTAGCATTCTTAAACCTATACTATTTGCAGACGATACTACCATTGTCTATTCTTACCCTACCCCCACACACTAAATAATATTGTCAACAGTGAATTAAAAAAGTCCACTCATGGATGTCAACCAATAAACTTACATTAAACATAGAAAAGACCATCCACAAGTTATTTGGTAGAAAGTAAGTAATTATCAAAAGAAGGCACCAAACCTTATTTTGTAGTAAACTATCAAATCAGATTTAACTTCAGGCAGCACTTTTATATATATCATAGATTGTATTTCAAAAATGTTCCCAGCTCTTGTGTTAAGTGATTGAATTACGGATATAATGTCAATGGGCTGACTGGCAAAAGGACAGATAATGTTAACATTACCCATAAAAATGATGGGAAGTTCTTTGGCCTATACATAGTCATGGAACTGAACTTTAGCACCCTTATACAACACACAGCTAAAAAAGTCTAAAAAATGGTCGGTATACTTTCTATTATCAGAAATTATATTCCTCAAGCCCATCATCACTCGGCAAAAATCTGCTATTAGAACAGTAACGAACCCTAGTCTTCAGACAACACACAGCCCCTCTATTTAAGTCCCTTAACATGCTAAACATACACTCAGTCCACACATTCTCATGTGCTATCTACATGTATAAAACCTGGTTTATAAAAAACCCTGGTTTCCTGGAAACCAGGTGTAAAACCTGGTTTCCTAAACGCTAATCTTGATCTGAAACTTTTCCTTGATATATGTAATAGAACCCAAAGCCACACCAGAGACAAACATCTCTTTGATATCCCCAGAGTCAGGCTAAACTTGTGCAAACATTCCATGCAAATAAAATGGCCCAGTCTTTGGAACTCACTCCCTGATGAATTAAAAAATTGCCCAATCCATGCCCTGTTCAAAAGTAAAGGAAAAAAAAAAGGACCTAATTTCATCCTCACAGTTTCCTACCTTGTGCTTCAAACTTAAACTGTACATCTGAAAGGGTACACTGCTAAAATGTACCCTTTCATCTTTAAGGACCTGCCTGAAATGGTATGCAAGCTAGTGGCTTTGCATGAATGTAAAAATACCAATGTTATGTAATGACACCAACCCATTGTACCTTCTTGCAAATAAATTATTTTTATTTTTATTATTACCCAGGACAAAGTGATTGCGGAACGCCAGGCAAAGCATCTTAACCGCTACACCACAGAAACTGTACATAACTGAACATTTTAGTTATATTTTATATATGGCAATGGAAATTTTGTTTGTTGTCAAAGTGAACACCAAGGAACTTCCCATCAACTCTGCTCATAATTTGGTATTGTTAAGTCTTAGACAATTTATCACAAGAGATATGGTCGAGACATGATGACCAAACCACACACCAGAAGATGAGGAGACGACCACATTTCGGTCCGTCCTGGACCATTATCAAATCAATTGTGATAATGGTCCAGGACGAACCGGGATGTTGTCGTCTCATCTTCTGGTGTGTGGTTTGGTCATCATAGTCTTAAGATTAACTTGATTGTTGAACTTCTTACCAAACAAAAATGTAAAACGCCTTGTCGATGTTAATGGAAAGTTTGTTAACAGTCAATTTAATGGACTTCATTTAGTTCAGTATGCACCATGTCATTTAGAATAAGTGGGTTAGCATGTGAGAAAACATGAAGATGTTTCTTCTTCATGTGATGAAGAGAAAATATGAAGGTATTTGGAAGATATATATGAGAAAAACGAGTGGACCAAGTATGCTACCCTTGCAGAATGCCAATGTTAATTGAGAAAGTGGGAGAAGTAGCAGCGTTCACTGAAATATACTGCTGACAGAGATAAGATTGCAAGTACTAAAGGGAGTGACCTCTAACTCCATAGTGTTGGAGTTTCAGAAGGTTATTGTGGTTAACAGTGTCAAAACCCTTGCATAAGTCAACAAACAAACCTATGGGGAGCTCATTTTTGTTAAGTACTGCATGTAATAATTTAAGCATAATTATAAGAGCAGTGTTGGTGCTTTTATGGGTCTGAAGCCACACTGTATTATCACACGAGGATAATCTCAATAAATTCCTCTCCCAATGTGATCTATCTTAACAAACTGACCCTATTAGTACCTCAACTTAATTATCCCATTGTTACCAATAATGTAAGTCATTAATAAGAGTTAGCTAAGTTCTATAACATATTGTTACTGTACGTGGACAGTGACCTTGTATGTTAGGATAATTGTCATGTTAATAATATTATTAATAATAATTTATTCACAAACAAGTACAATGGGTTGGTGAGATTACATAAGATTGGTATTTTTACATTCTTGTAAGGTCACTAACACGCACAGTGTTTCCTGCAAGTTCTATAACATATAGTTACTGTGAGTGAACAGTTACTTTGTATATTGAGATAATTGTCAAGTAAGTTCTGTAACACTTCTAGTTACTGAGAGTGGACAGTGACCTTTTATGTTAAAACAATCATCCAGTTCTTTATAATATAATTAAAAGGTAATAGGTAAGAGCCAAGTATTACACCATATTCTATCTATAAATAATATGGGCCAATGATTACTCCTAAGCAAATAATAACTTCACATCATTCACATCCATCAACACAACACGAACTTAAACTGCCAATCAAAACAATAAACTATATTTTTTGGTTTGCATAGATGACAAATTACAAGCTGTGGTTTGGCCACAGGGTGGCAAAAACTGCAGCTCTTTGACCTTTAATATGCGGCTAGTAAAAAATTCTTGAGAATGTGAATATTCTATAAGTTTCTACCCGAATCCAGGGCAAGAAATGCATGACTATATAAAAAGTTCCGATACTTGTAGAACAAAGTTTGCATTCACAGTTAAAGGAGGTAAACATTTGTGTCTTGTTTGCCAAGTGCCATTCAGTCATTACAAAGCCAGGAACTTGAAATGCCAGAATGAACCTAATCACAAAAACTTTTCATATGATTATCCACCTAAATCAGACTTAAGGAAAAATAAATTAAATGAGTGAAAATCATCAATAAATTGCCAGCAGACACTGTTGACATTACTCAGTAAGGAAGCTGTGGCTCTCAAATGGTTCTCCTGCAGCTCTCAAACATATGAGGTTTATCATTTGCAGCTCTTAAAGTAAGCAAGTTTGGCCACCCCTGCCATAAAGGCTACTCCTATACCTGGTAAAACAGGCCTATAATAATCATACATACCAATTATGCAATGATTAAATTTAGGCTTATATCTACAAATTAAAAATTATTACACTAATTTATAGTTAGAAATACTTATTAATCAAAGATATTGAGAATAATGAAAATATAGACAACTGATGTAAATACTAGCAGTAATTAAGCCTAGGCTAACTATATTCAATGACATACTCCAAAAAATATTATAAATTATAGTCAAGGTAATATACTATAAATGAAAAATGCCACTTTATAAAATGGGTTAAGTAAGTAAGTAAGTAATTATCAAAAGAAGGCACCAAACCGGGAAGGCTATGTAGCACCATCAAATACGCAAAATAATCAGAGGGCGCTAAATATCACCAAGGATGCCAATACGAGAACAAAAACGCATAAGGCGAACGATATCAAAAGTATCCGAGTCACCAAGAATTCTATCGAGGGACAGGTGACCGCGAGGGGCGGTCGGAAAGCAAGACACACGCTCGTCCTGGAAGTCAGGACATTCAAGAAGGACATGCACGACCGTAAGAGGGACAATGCAACTAGGACAATAAGGAGCAGGGCGGCGCTCCATCAAGTGACCATGGGTTAAGCGAGTATGGCCAATACGCAACCTCGCTAGAGCTGTTTCCCACCGCCGGTTACGGTGGAAGGAGGACGGCCACGAGGAAACACAACATTTAAGAGTACGTAGCTTGTTACCAGTAACAGACAACCAAGAAGCCTGCCAACGGGCAAGGACTGAGGAATGGATAACCGGGTAAAAGTCGGAATACGGAATGCCTTTACGAGAGATGGGACAAGAGCGGACAGCTTCCTTAGCGGCAGCATCCGCACGCTCATTTAAAGACACGCCAATATGGCTGGGAACCCAACAAAACTCAACCGACTTAAATTTACTGTGAACGAGAAACAGCCAATGCTGGATCTCGACAACTACCGGATGAACTGGATTAAAGCACCCGAGAGCCATGAGGGCACTACGAGAGTCAACAACAACCACAAAGGAAGACTGACAACGAGAAAGCAGGAGACGAAGAGCATAGAGAATAGCATAAAGTTCCGCTGTAAAGATGCTAGTCTCCGGAGGCAAGCGACACATATAAGTGCGATCAGGAAAAACAACAGAGTAGCCAACACCGTCCGCTGACTTAGACCCATCGGTGAAGACAGAAACGGAGCGGGAGTGAGAAGAAAAGTGCTCGAGGAAAAGGCGTTTTAGAACTGTAGGAGGGGTAAAAGCTTTAGTGATACGAGTCAAGGATGTACAAAACCGCGGAAGAGGGACCCTCCACGGGGGCAAAGAAGGAACAACACGAGGAGAAACATCAGAAATACGAACGGAAAGAGAATCCTGCAGGCGAGATAACCGGACAGAAAGAGGGAGGTGAAGAGGAACAGGAACCGTAGGAGGGGTAAAAGTTAAAGCACGACAGAGACGAGAGGAAGGATGTTGCAAGGACCGCGCAAGATAGCGAAGACAGTAGCGATCACGGCGGTCCTGGAGAGACAGGAAGCCAGTGTCAACATACAAGCTAAGGACGGGAGTCGAACGAAAGGCACCAGAACTGAGGCGCAACCCAGTATGGTGCAAAGCATCAAGACGGCGAAGAGTAGAAGGAGAAGCAGACGAGTAAGCAGGGCAACCATAATCGAGCTTAGACAGGACGAGAGAGGAATGTAAAGCAAGGAGAGTGCGCCTATCTGCCCCCCAAGAAGTATGGGACAAGACCCGAAGGAGGGTAAGGGACTTAGAGCACTCAACACGGAGGGAAGAGATATGGGGAGACCAAGACAAACGAGTGTCAAGGAATAACCCCAAAAGCTTCGCGGAATCTTTGTATTCAAGGGGATGACCATAAAGTGACAAAGAGGGGCGAAGAACAACCCGTTTCCGCGTAAAAGTCATGGCACAAGTCTTAGAAGTAGAGAACTTGAAGCCATGACCTGTGGCCCAAGACGACACGGCATCAATCGCAAGTTGAAGCCGGCGTTGAAGGAGAGGCGAATCATCACCCTGACAACAAAGGGTAAGATCATCGACATAGAGAGCGGAGAAGACACCAGAAGGAAGAGAGGAAAGAAGACCATTGAGGGCAACCAGAAAAAGAGTAGTGCTCAGAACACTACCCTGGGGTACACCTTCGTATTGCTGAAAAGAGGGAGAGAGAGCGGTACCAAGGCGCACCCGAAAGGAACGACGAGAGAGGAAGCTGCGGAGAAAGAGAGGGAGATGACCACGAAGGCCAAAAGAATGAAGTTGAGATAGGATATGATAACGCCAAGTGGTGTCGTAAGCCTTTTCTAGGTCAAAAAGGACGGCAACAACGGAGGTCTTCGCAGCAAAAGCAGTACGTATATAGACCTCCAAGTTCACCAGGACATCTGTCGTGCTGCAGCACTTGCGGAAACCAAATTGAGAAGGGGAGAGGAGGTGATGGTGTTCCAGGAACCACATCAGACGAACGTTAACCATACGTTCAAAGAGTTTGCAGACACAACTTGTGAGAGCAATAGGGCGAAAGTCCTTAGGGGAAGTACCCAGAGACCCCGGTTTGCGAACAGGGAGGACAACGGCATCGAGCCAGTCCTCAGGGACTGACGACGACTCCCAGATCCGATTATACAGACTCAGTAAATACTGAGACGTGCTCGGAGGGAGATGGCGAAGCATCTCATAATGAATACCATCAGAGCCCGCCGCCGTAGAACCGCAGAGGGCCAGGGCAGAACGAAGTTCAGAGAGAGAGAAGGGATCATTATAGGGAAGCTGAAGATGAGTGCAGAAATCTAAAGGACGAGACTCAAGGACAGGTTTACGAAGAAGGAAAGATTGGGGAAGATGAAGACCAGAGCTAACAGAAGAAAAGTGGGAACCCAGTTCGGAAGCGACCTGCAACGGGTCCGCCACAAGAGTATCATGGAGGTGAAGGACCGGTGAAACATCGGGAACGAACTTACCCGCTATCTTGCGGACACGCTTCCAGATCTGGGCCAGAGGGGTTTCGGACGTAATTGTCGAGACATAAGATGCCCAACATTCACGTTTAGCCGTACGGATGGCCCTACGGGCCACCGCACTCGCTTTCCGAAAGAAAAGAAAAGAATCGGTCGTCTGCCTACGGCGGTGCTTCTTCCAGGCTGCACGCTTACAGCGGACAGCCCGAGCACAGTCCGCATTCCACCAGGGAACGCACTTCCGTGGACCCCGAGAGGAAGAGCGAGGAATAGAGCGGAGGGCAGCGTCGAAGACAGTGTCATGAAAAAGGAGGAGAGCGCGAGAGAGGGGCAGAAGGGAGAGGTCAGAGAGAGTAGCACTGAGGGAAAATAGGGTCCAGTCCGCCTTAGCAAACTGCCACCTAGGGAAAGAGAGGGAAGGGCGAAAAGAGAAAAAGGAAACAAGGATGGGGAAATGATCACTTCCATGGAGGTCATCAAGAACCTGCCATGTGAAATCTAAGTAAAGAGAAGAAGAGCAGAGAGAAAGATCAAGACAAGAAAGGGTGCGAGTTCGAGAGTCCAAATGAGTGGGCTCACCAGAATTCAGAAGAGACAGGGAAGAAGAGAGGAGAAACGGCTCAAGGAGGCGACCCCGGGTATTCGTCAGAACGTCACCCCAAAGAGAATGACGACAATTGAAGTCACCCAGCAGGAGCACAGGCTCCGGCAAGGAGTCTAGGAGGTGTTTCAAATCAGGAAGAGAGAGCGGGACACTCGGGGGGAGATAAATGGAACAAACTGTGTACCATTTCCCCACAAAGATACGAGCAGCAGAACAATGGAGAGGCGAAGGAAAAAGTAAAGGAACAAAGGGAACATCAGCCCGAATCAAGAGAGCAGAAGAATTAGAAGCCCCAGCAATGGCTGGGGGGGGGGAGAGAAAGGAATAGCCACGAAAACGACCAGGACGAGCACCAAGCATCGGCTCCTGGAGACAGACACAAAGGGGCGAAAACCGCGAAACCAGAAGTTGGAGTTCGAGGAAATTGGCGTAATAACCTCGAACGTTCCATTGAAGAATGGACAACGACGAGAAGAGAAAGGACAAAAACAGAGAACAAGGAAGAAACAAAGGCGAAAGACCAACAGAGCACGTTAAAGAATATCAGGGTCGGGATCAGGGTCAGCAAAGTCAGGGTTAGGGGGCATGGGTAAACTGAGCAAAGACGGAGGGAAGGAAACGGGAGAACAGATCAGAGGTGGGCGGGCAGGGTCCGGAGGAGGAGGAGGAGGAGGAGACAACGGAGAGGAGCAGTCAAGGACAGCAGCAGGAAGAGGGGGAGTAGAAAGAGAGGAGCGCACCCCAGCAAGAGCAGCAACCGAAAGGGAAGCAGGGGCCAAAGAAACCTCCATAGCAGGAACAGGGGGCGCAAGCACTGAAACGGGAGTGGAAGGAGCAACAGAGCCAGAAGGAGGAGCTGAGGAAGAAAGCGAAGCCTTCTTACCCGCCGGGGAAGAGGAAGGAGAGGAGCCAGGCTTACGCTTCTGACTTAAAGAGACCGGTGTCCCAGCAACTACGTACCGGGCAACGGATTCCAGTGTCTCAACAGGAGAAGCCGAACGAGAGCACACACGACGGCCGTTAGGAGAGCGATGGACATCCGCCCGCACCGACAGGCGGCGGGGAGAGCTGATAGATGGAGGAAGAGGATGGGAAGGAGGATCGGAGGGGGACGAGGAAGGAGACACAGAAGACACGACAGACCGGGTAGAAGGAAGGGGAACCCCAGACAGAGGACCAGGAGGAGGATCCTTCGGGAGAGAACCCAAAGGGACAGAGGAGGGGGCAGTGGGCGCATCAGGGTCCAAGGCCTGGAAACGGTTGTGAGTCCGAAGAAGGCGGGAAGGACGAGGAGAGGAAGAGCGCAACACGCGAGCATAAGAGATATTAGCATAAGGCGGGAGCCGGCGAACCTGGCGCCTCGCCTCAGGAAAAGATAAACGCTCCCGGTGCTTCAAGTTGAGGACGGCTGCCTCAAGCTTGTAATGGACACACGCACGGGAGAAGGTAGGATGGGCCTCACCGCAGTTGAGGCAACGAGCCTGGGGAGAAGCGCACTCCAACTTAGAGTGACCTTCGCCACCACACAAAGGACAGAGAGAGACAGTCCCGGAGCAGCGGAGGGCACCATGCCCAAACCTCCAGCACTTGTTGCAGAGCCGAGGAGAAGGAATGTACTCCTGGACAGAGCACCTGGCACCAGCAAGAATGACAGAGGGTGGAAGGGTCCTACCATCAAAGGTAATCTTCACAACCCGGAGGGGTTGACGGCGACTACCACGAGGGGGACGAGTAAACGTGTCCACCTGGAGAATAGAATGGCCCTGGGCAGCGAGGATATGTCGAATATCGTCGTGGCAGTCGCGTAGGTCCCGAACACCGGTCGCAACATGGGGCGGGAGCAAAATAGTGCCAACACTGGCATTCAACTGAACGTTCTTCGAGACCCGAACGGGGGTCTCGCCAAGGCAGGATAAGGCAGCCAAGCGGGAAGCAGCATCCTGAGAAGGAGCAGCAACGACACGCGTACCGAGACGAGTGGGGTTAAAAGTAATGGAGGCATCCACGGAATCAATGAGATGCCGATGAAGGGAGAAATCGTCAGGAGGCGCAGAATCAAGAGGGAGGAGATCAAAATATTTGGCCCACGAAGCGGGACCAAACAAGGCTTGATAGGCAGCAGAACTGGAAGGAATCGAGCGAGGGCGGCCGTGACGAGAACGGCGGTGAGAACCCCCAGAGAGAGAGGGGTTAAAAGGCGCAGTAGTTACAACTAGAGAAGGAGCCGCGCCAGGGGACGAGGTAGTCACCACTGGGGGCTTGGGGCTCGACCCAACCACAGAGGAGGGAGGGGAGCCAGGGGAAGGAGTCAGAGAGGCCAAAGGAGGAGCAAGGTCGGGGCCCAATGCAGCGGAGGCTACAGAGCCCGGTCTTCCAATACGGACCGACTCGGGGGCTTGGTCGCCCACCCCACGAGCCTGAAAAGGTAAGCCAGAAGCAGCCGAAACAGGGGTTATCATCCTGACGAAATTACGAATTCACTCACGAATGTGCCCCCACACCCACCATGGAGCCACAATTAGAGGCAGGACACCCAACAAGAAGCTATCGCCGATCTTGTCGGGGCCTCCTAGGGGTGCGTCGTGAGTATACGCCCCACAAACGCCACCTTAAGAAACCGACAGTCCGTCGAGATCGGGTTCAGTGACGAAGTGGGGATTGACAATAAAAGGTTCCCCTCGCTCTCGACGTCGGGTACTGCAGTTCTACGGGTGCAAGAGTATGCCTCCTCAAGCACCCGGGCGTCAAAGTAGAAGAAGTCCAAGGGAAGAACCAGAACGAGCAAAAGGTCGGCAGGAAACGGCAAGCAGATAGGAGAAGAGGGGGGAGAAAAACGAAACAGAAGGAAAAGGAAAAGATGCCCAGCAGAATTGGAGAGGACGGCAGCAGGAGCACAAGGCTAGAAAAGGACAGAGGACTGTCCCAAGGAGCATCACACTCCGGCAGCCGCCCACTAAGCCCCCAGACGGCGACAACGAGCTGAGCGGGGAGGGGGATAAAATGGGTTAATACAAGTGGCAGTCAGGCTAATAGTATTATTGTCAGATAACATAATATAATTGCCAGTATTCTAATATAATTGTGTCAGGATAATATTATTGTCATTCAGGATAATATATTTACCAGCAGGCTAATGTAACTGCCAGTGTCAGGCTAATATAATTGCCAGTCAAGTTAATGCAATTATCAGTCAGCATATATGTAATATAATTGCAAATCAGTATAATATTATTGAAGGTTAAGATAATATAATTGTCAGTCAGGCTATTATAATTGTCGGATTCAGGCTAATATAATTGCCGGAGTCATGTTCACATAATTCACAGTCAGGATAGTATAATTGATAGACAAGTTAATGTAATTATTAGTCTGGATACATATAATATACCTAGTAATTGCAAGTCTGATTAATACAATTGCCAGGCAAGATAATATAATTGCCAGTCAGGATAATATAATTGCCAGTCAGGATAATATAATTGCCAGTCAGGATAATATAACTGCTAAACATAAATATCTCAGCCTGGCAAATATTATTTAACAGCTGAGTAATATATATTACTATACATCGTTGGGCTCGAGTAATATATATTTCCAACTCAGAAAATTATAAATGCCAGTTAGGCTAATATGAGTACTCAACTAAGGTTAGTCTTTTATCAGAATCTATCTTAATGCACACAATAATACAAGGGTTAGATCACTATAACTACTGTAGATAGGCCAGATTACTAAAAAATCTGATACAAATATAAATGAAGAGGTTTAGCTGAAATAAATTCCAGCCTAATATATATTTGTTAATAATTTATATATCTCTGTCATTAAGCAAAATAACAAAAATTATTTTAATACAGTACCAGTATTTCATAAAAATAGTACAGTACAATAGTATATATATAAAACCACAGTTAAAAGTTAACAATCAACTAGAGTGCTTTTGGCTTGCTTTCAAGCCTTCAAATGTGGTGGCAGTGATGGCACTGCCAATGCCAGCACTGTGGCTGTGGAACATTGCCACGTTTCTTCTGTGGCAAAGAAGAAAATGGAATGGAAGCTATGAGGTACACAGATATCAACGAAGAAAATTGGTACCAGTTGTACAAACACGATCATGACAACAGAAAGGAAAACAGGGCAGGGGTTGGAGAGTGAGAAACAAGTTCACGTAAAGTAGCAACACCATGTTTTTGAATACAGGATATGGAATTGGGTAATCTAAAACAGTATAAAAATATATAATAAAATAATGGTTGCAGCTATGGAGAGTGCAAGATATTTTACTGATAAAGTTTACAATTTCTAACAATTTTAAAATTGGAAAAATGGTATTATAAGTTAATGAACTAATATGTGCTTTAATATACATTATACTTAAAATATTTTCTGATTTATCTCACACTCAAAATGTTTAACCTATCACCCAAATGCACCGTCTTGTGAGTTTTCATACTACAAAGATGACCGAATCTCTTAAAACTCTCGACATTCATGAAGGTTTATCATTCAAATGCACTAACATGTGTGCTTTTATACCTTTACATGACTTAAATAATCTGCCACATTTATCACACTCAAAAGGCCTTTCTTCTGTATGTACCAACATGTGATGTATTATAGATCCACGATCTCTAAACCTTCTGCCACACTCATCACACTCAAAAGGCCTTTCTTCTGTATGTACCAACATGTGACGTATTATAGATCTACGATCTCTAAACCTTCTGCCACAATCATCACACTCAAAAGGTCTTTCATCATTGTGCATCATCATGTGAGTCTTCATATATCCAACCTGACGGAACCTCTTCCCACACTCTGGACACTTATGAGGTTTTTCACCCGAATGCACTAACATGTGAGTCTTCATACTTACAAGATGTCTGAACCTCTTCCCACACTCTGGACACTTATGAGGTTTTTCACCCGAATGCACTAACATGTGACGCTTCATACTTACAAGCTGACTGAACCTCTTCCCACACTCTGGACACTTATGAGGTTTTTCACCAGAATGCACTAACATGTGAGTCTTCATACTTCCAAGCTGACTGAACCTCTTCCCACACTCTGGACACTTATGAGGTTTTTCACCAGAATGCACTAACATGTGACGCTTCATACTTCCAAGCAGACTGAACTTCATCCCACACTCTGGACACTTATGAGGTTTTTCACCCGAATGCACTAACATGTGAGTCTTCATATGTCCAAGCTGACTGAACCTCTTCCCACACTCTGGACACTGGTGAGTCTTCATCTTCTTTATGATAGGTGCAGTTTGTGGGAAGGTTTTCTCCTCGGATGACTGCATGAGTGGTGATGCTGCGTGACGCCTCACGGTGGGGCGTCAATGTTGAGGCTTAGGCAAGGCTTGAGTGTTGTTTCTTAGGCTGTTGTAGAGTTAGACTTGATGTGAGCACTTGAAGGTCAATGGTGGGCTTCTTCTTTATGATAGGTGCAGTTTGTGGGAAGGTTGTTGTGTTTAGGGGCGACGACGATCGTACGTGGGAAGGTTTTATGCTCATGTCTGGACACTCACCGTCCCGTGTTGTGATAATGGCGGCGACGCTCACTTAGGCGTTCCAGTGTTCTTTCTGATGCCATATTTTATTTTTCTACTTCTTACTATTGTTTGTAACTGGTTTTCTACATTTAACTCTTATGTTTTCCTGTTTATTTTTATTTAAAGAATATGCTTCCAATTCATTTATTAAAATACAATGGTACTCGTTTATATACTTTCTGAAGGAAACATTGCTCTCATGGTGAATGCACTACTTTGCATTCTTTTTATTTATTTTTTTCAATCAAATAAATCATCAATCAGTATATATGATTGGTAATAAACAAGTTGTAATAAATAGAATATAAGCAGATCCACAAAAAGTAGGCAAGATAATAAGCAAATACATTCATAAACAAATTTGTAATAGGGAAGGGATCCCCACCGGGGACTGGTCAAGTCGTATACTGCAATTTCGGATACCGGGCTAGAAACAACTTCGTTCACTGAGAAGTTTGTACATACAAACCATTCCGTTCGTATATGCGCTGGTTTGTGTTCACTGTTGTTCTCATCTGAATAAATACATGGCACTTGTTCATATAATTAGCGCTTCTATTATTAGAATTATTTATCCATTATTAAAATAACAAGGTGCAAACCATACCCCCCTTACAGTTGAAATCTATTTATTTATATACAAGAAGGTACATTGGGTTGCGAGAGTACATAACATATTTTTTTTTTTTGAGATATATACAAGAGTTGTTACATTCTTGTACAGCCACTAGTACGCGTAGCGTTTCGGGCAAGTCCTTAATCCTATGGTCCCTGGAATACGATCCCCTGCCGCGAAGAATCGTTTTTTCATCTAAGTACACATTTTACTGTTGCGTTAAACAGAGGCTACAGTTAAGGAATTGCGCCCAGTAAATCCTCCCCGGCGAGGATACGAACCCATGACATAGCGCTCGCGGAACGCCAGGCGAGTGTCTTACCACTACACCACGGAGACTGCTGTGATATATTAAGAGGTATATATTAAGAGGTACATTGATATATTAAGAGGTACATTGTAGCAAGATTTGAGATTAAAGGATTTAAGACTAACACGTTTAGAAACAAGGCGCACACGAAGGAGGCTCTTATTTGTTATGCACCCCATACTCAACCAGTAAGTAGTGGAGCAAAACATAGATTACATGGTCATAAAGTCTTAATCAGACCAATTCAATTTCTTTCTTTCTGATCAGGGGGAGAAAGATACTGGCAGTATGGGGCTTTAAATTTATTGAAGATTAAATTCTGCAGAACATGTAAATATATAAAGTTTCAAATATATATAGTAAGTAAATATATAAAGTTTATATTAAACACGGTTTATATTATAGACATAAACAAAGTTTATATTATATTAACTTAATATTGAACATGTAAATATATAAAGTTTCAATATATAAAGTAAGTAAATATATAAAGTTTATATTAAACACGGTTTATATTATAGACATATAAACAAAGTTTATATTATATTAACTTAATATTGAACATGTAAATATATAAAGTTTCAAATATATAAAGTAAGTAAATATATAAAGTTTATATTCAAATATATAAAGTAAATATATAAAGTAAGAATTAACAGTAACAATTCCAAGTCCGAGGACTAGATTTAACTTAAAAGGTACACCCGTAGTAAGTATGAGACCTTAGCCTATAGTGACATGGAAACTAATTCTGCAGAAACCTAAAGGTTAACTGGTACAAGAATTAAGGCCGAGTGCAAATGTGTAGTAATTATATAACACTAGGATATAACAGGCAGGACACAAAGAATAACTAATAAGTGAGAGACCACATAACACGTAATGTACCCGGCCAAGAGGCCGTAAAAGACCTAATGAATAAGGAGAAGGGGGGTGACTACAAGTAGGGCTTACTAGCACCTAGACTGGGCAAAGTATTAGCTGCGGACAGCGGGACACTTGGGGACCGGCGCTGCACCCCCACCGCAGGCCAACGGCCGGACCCCCCCCCCCCGAAGGGCGAGTGCCAGCTGGCCGCGTGAGGCACTCAAAGTGGCAGAGCAACAACGTCCCGTCTGACGTAGGATGTGAGAGCACTACTCTTCCGCCTGCCGTCTGCCATTATTTCTGATGTGGCGAGCCCGTCCCGAGACAGCTGGGTGCGGGGCGTAGTCATCTGGAGGCAAGCCTAGCGCCGAGAGGGCAGCGCGTAGGATCCTGGAGAAATCTCGCCTGGTGACAGGAGCGCTTGTAGGATCTGTGCTTGTAGGATCCGAAGAGTGTTGATTCCTGACCATGTAAGCGATACCTGGTCCAGTCGGAGCGTGCGTCGATTTTTTGTCGCGTAGCTCACCTCCCCCGGGCTGAAAGATATAAGGCAGTAAGGGTGGGCAGAAGCGGCATGCAGTGTTATCGTGACAGGCAAGAGCACAGACGAGAGGGAAACCCTAGCTGAATCAATACGGAGACGAAAAACGGGGGGAGGGAGCCCGGCAGCAGGAATTAAGAGAATCCTTAATTAACAAACCTGGATGAATAAAGAGTTTCCGAATAATTATACTGTAGCAATGAAGGGGGCTAACAATTCTAAGAATCTTCCAGCAAACGGAAGGGGGAAGTACCTTTGCTAAGAGCAAAGGTGGGGGAAAAGCCAGTAGAACAGCAAGGAAGCACAAAGCAACTATAACAGGGGTAATACGAAACACTATAAATCTTGAATATAAACAATACATATACCAAGAACGGTTATATACAACTAAGCAACATATACATAAACAATAAAATGGAATAAGAACCAATTCTTAAAGCCAAATCTATAACATGCTTGTGTCCTAAGCGGATGTAGAATGTGAGCGGGGAACATTACCCTTGGTCTCTATCCCATCTCTGCCTCCAGACGGGTGATTGGGCTGGATAGAAGCCAAGGAGTCTGCCTTAAGTGGCCGCTGAGTGTAGTCTTGTGTTGTCAATGAGCGTCTGCGAGCCGCAGCTAAAACGCCGTGAACTTCGGCTACATCTTTTAGATCAGGAGCAAAGTGAAATCGACGGCAGGGAACTGCCATTCAGTAACTGTAATAAGGATAATAATAAGAATACAATGTCGTAAATAATCGTACAATGAAGAATATAATGTAATATCGCAAATAACCGATGACGGCAAGTGCCGCAGAATGGAAGAAATTAAGAAAGCAACGCCAAACCATAATAACAATTTATATTTTTAATAAAATAATACTGGAATAACAGTAACGATACGGAATAATAATACTACCATATAGCCCAGCAAATAAAGGGAAGATAATAGTATTAACGTAAGCCCTGGGCGGCTGCATCCCGGCACCGCTGCGTGCGTTGTAATGGTGATCAAAGGAGTATCCGGCTCGCGTTCTCTTCCTCGCCGCAGTAGGGTGAAGAGGTGGGGGGGGGGGGTTCCGGCTTGTCGTGGCTGCGAAAAAGGGGACAGAAGAAACCGGCGTTGTGCGCCAAGCGAGCAGAGCGCAGGGGAAGGAATAGCGGTTGGAGGTAAGGCCCCTAACCTAATGATAGATGAGGTAAAATTAAATAGAATACTATTACGTAGTAGGAAACAACAATGGCGAAGGAACAAGAAGAGTAAATAGCCCAGAAGGCCGGATGGCCAAAGAACGTTAGCGACCGTATGGCCAACAGCATGCTGGCTGCTGCTGGCCAACAACATGCTGTCTGCTGCTGGCCAACAACATGCTGGCCGTCATCATGCTAACTGACTGGCTTGAGCTTGCCGAAAGGAAGGCCGAATGGCCAGTTTTTGCATGACACCGTGCGCGAGGCCATGCTAAACTCGGTAGCATTCCAAATGTATCTTAATGTACGTCGATACGATGAAGAATGGGTGGTCAAATATAATGCGCAATATTTAGAATATGTAATGGGGGAAAACGAGTGTAATAGGACGAAATAACCGGAGGAAAAATTGTGGGGGGGGGGGACCCCGCCCGAATGCACTGCAACTAGCGTATCCTAGCTGAAATTAACTTAATGGCACAGAGGCAAAGCAATAGATTAATACAAATCCTAATTGAAAGTCCCTTAATATAAAAAATTGAACGTGAAACTTAAGCAAAGTGTAAATTGCGGGAAAAATTTTGTAATAAAACAAATCATAATTGCGAGTCCAACAATAACAAATTTAACAGATAAGCAGACGTAGGAGGAACCAAGGGGACGTTTCCCACAGGCGAGCCCGCACGGCTGGGGGGGGGGGCCGGAAATTGACAGGGCCGAAGAGAAGATAACGTCGCCGAGGCGCGCTGGACGGCACACAACCCGGTCTGAGAAAAGGACATAGGCCCAAAAGCGAGAGGCGACAATCGTAGAATGGGAAGGAAGAATGCGGAAGTAAGGGGGCGAGACAGAGTAAACAGGGAACCAAGGGGGGGGGGGGGCAACCGATAAGCCGCGGCTCGCGCACCGCTTGCCATACCTAAACATACCTAGACAGGAAGGGGAGAAGCATAAAAGTAACCCAGCAAAAGACTAGTAATTAGTAACTCTGCAAATAGCACATCCTGGCTGACTTTACTTAATAATTTACTTAGTAACTCTGCAAATAGCACATCCTGGCTGACTTTACTTAATAATTTACTTAGTAAGTCTGCAAATAGCACGTCCTGGCTGACTTTACTTAATAATTTACTTAGGAACTCTGCAAATAGCACATCCTGGCTGACTTTACTTAATAATTTACTTAGGGACTCTGCAAATAGCACATCCTGGCTGACTCTACTTAATAATTACTTAGTAACTCTGCAAATAGCACATCCTGGCTGACTTTACTTAATAATTTAATTAGTAACTCTGCAAATAGCACATCCTGGCTGACTTTACTTAATGACGTAAGGCAAGGAAAAATGAACAAACATACTGAACACAGCAACGCAAAATTAAACATGCGACATGAGCAAAGCATCAACTGTCGGAGTAAATTAAGGTAGGCTGTTTGGGAAAAGGAATCCGTGGTAGTCTGAAAGCAGGAGGCATGTTAGTGCTGAAATGTAGAACGTAATTAAGAGGAAGGGCAAGGCATGTCGCGAGATGTCTGCAAGTACAAAATAAGAAACCTTCCATATAAAGTGTGTGAAAATCTTAATTTACATTGTCTTAGGAAGGCAAAGAACGGGATATCATTAAATATACGACGTTCCCGACGACGCTTCGACGCCGCCATCTGCTGGAGTGTACCGTGCCCCAGGCAACGTGGGGGCCACCCCCCTGTCCAGGTCACCTGAATAGGGGCAAGGCATGGCACGTGATATATGCAGGTACAAAATAAGGGTATACAATCGGCGTGCATATATAACCATTTTTACATTAAGAGAACGGAGGTGAAGCATAACATAAATATAACCAAATAAGTAACTTGAATAAACTGCAAGAGCCAAGCGTAAATACTGTAACCACTGAGGAAACTAAACTGCAATAGCTAAGCATAAACTACTGTAACTACCGATGAAACTAGGCAAAAATGCAGGGCCAGGAGACGTGAAGCTAAAATAAGGGCCCGCGAATACTGCAAATAGCACATCCTGTCTGACTTTACTTAATAATTCTTAGGAACTCTGCAAATAGCACATCCAGGCTGACTTTACTTAATAATTTACTTAGTAACTCTGCAACTAGCACTGCCTGGCTGACTTTACTTAATAATTTACTTGGTAACTCTGCAAATAGCACATCCTGGCTGTCTTTACTTAATGACGTAATGCAGGGTAAAAGTGGGCAAGCATACTGAACACAGCAACGCAAAAATAAACATGCGACATGAGCAACGCATCAACTGTCGGAGTAAATTAAGGAGGCTGTTTGGGAAAGAGAGTCCGAGGTAACCTGAAACAGGAGGCATGTTAGCGCTGAAATGTAGAACATAATTATGAATAGGGCAAGGCATGGCACGTGGTATCTGCAAGTACAAAATAAGGGTATACAATCGGCGTGGATATATAGCCATTTTACATTAAGAGAACGGAGGAGATGCATAACGTAAATATAACCAAATAAGCGACGTGAATAACTGCAAGAGCCAAGCGAAAGTACTGTAACTACTGAGGAAACTAGGCAAAATGCAGGGCCAGGGAACGTAAAGCAAATTAAGGGCCCGCAAATACTGCAAATAGCACCTCCTGGCTGACTTTACTTAATAAATTACTTATAACTCTGCAAATAGGACATCCTGGCTGACTTTACTTAATGACGTAAGACAAGGAAAAGTGAACAAGCATACTGTAACACAGCGAACGCGAAGATTTGAACGTGCGACATGCACAAGGCTACGAATGCCTGAGTAAAAAGTTAGGCTGGTGGCAAAATGAAACCGAGGTGATCTGAAAGCAGAGGCATGTCAGTGCTGAAATGTAGAACATAAATATAAATAAGGGCAAGGCATGTCGCGAGATGTCTGCTAGTACAAAATAAGAAACCTTCCATATAAAGTGTGAGAAAATCTTAATTTACAGTGTCTTAGGAAGGCAAAGAATGGGAATCATTAAATATACGACGTTCCCGACGACGCTTCGACGCCGCCATCTGCTGGAGGATACCGTGCCCCAGGCAACATGGGGGCCACCCCCCTGTCCAGGGCACGGCCCCTGGAACTGGACGCCGAGGACTTAACGGACATAACGAAGTCATCCTGGATTGCCGGCGGCAACGCCGAACCCAGGGCCTGTGGAGCGTACCGTTAGACGAAAACCTGCCGTCGTCGTCGAGCTGACCTCGGGTCCTTGCTCCAACGCCGGCGTCTCCCTCCGACGAAGAAGAACAACAGACGACATAGGCGGACGGGCAGGCGGACGAACGCTGAACTTACGACGTAGGAGGAATCCCTGCTACAACGGACGGGCAGGGCGCTTAAGACAAACACACCAGGCTACACTGGCCAGGCGGGAGCGCCTGGGAACCAACCTGCCGGCAACACCGGCCAGACGGAGGACATGGAGTAACGGTCCTGGCTACCCCCCAGGCAAGCAGGGCACGTGCCTGAGGGCCTGGACGGCGGAAAGCTTGAAATAACACACCGGCCAGACGTACGTCTGGGGACTACATGCCGGACTTACACCGGCCGACGGACGTCTGGGGACATCTTGATCGGCGCCACTCTGGGGAAGACGTACCTGGGGACTCCGGGACACCGAAGGGCCTGGGGCTAACACCCCGGGCAACACGGCCGGGCGAGACGTCCGAGGGCGACGTGCCTAGCAGAGAGCGCACCACACACGGCAAGGACCCCGTGGTCTACCAACCACGCGCTGCCACACGGCATGCTCAGGGCCTAGACGAAAAGGGGAGGGGGGGGGGGGTGGGCCGCACACAGGCGCGGCCGTACGGGCGCAAGGCAGCCCGAGCCCCGACGTGGGAAGCCGTGGCGCAAAGCCACGTGGATTAGCACCCAAAAGAGAACAGGAAGGGCGGGACACAGCCCAACCGTGCGCGCCACGGAACGCCGTGCCACGTGGCAGCACGACCAGGCGTGTGCCCCGTAGCAGGCCCGGGCGGAGGGCCGGACCTGGCCACGAGTCGTCGCCAAGGACGACGCTTGTCCGCTCAGGGAGACCCGACCCCTGGGGACATCCCAGGGAAGCCGGCAGACCGGCAACAGGGAACACCCGAGGGAAAACAGGAAAGACGCAGAAGCACGCCCTGCCGGCCAGGCACGTGACGACCCGGCAAGGCATGCATGGGCCCCAAGGCGGGGCCCGCCATAGGGCCGCCCACGCCTGGCCACGTGTCGCCGCCGCCGAGAACATGCGCCCCGGGCGTAGGACCGAACCTGGCCACAATCCGTCGCCGACGGCGACACATGTCCTCGGACAAGGCGAAACCTGGCCCCCTGGGACACCCAGGGAACCCGGCGGGCCGGCGACAGGGAGCCCCAAAGGAAAGGCGGGAAGGACGCCGAGGCACGCCCAGACGACCAGACACGTGGTCGATGGCGGCGAGGGAAGGGCCCCAAGGCAGAGCACAAAGGGCGTAGGGCCCACCACGCCTGGCCACATGGCGACGCCGGCAAGGGCACGCCTGGCCGCCGACGGGGGCCCCGGGTAGGGTGCGCGCCTGGGCACGCCGCGCTGCGGGGCCCCTTGGACACGGACGGGCACGGCTGGACGGGGCCCCACGTGAGAGGAGACCGAACGCAGGCCACTAGGGACGCGGCCCGGGGCACGCCGACCCTAAGCCAGCCACGCGACCAGCACGGCACGGGGGCGCCCGGCACAGGCCCAAGGAGGGCGCCCCAGCTCTCCAGGAACTAACAGCAGAGAGCCCAAAGCACTAACTAAGGCGGCACACACGTTCCGCGAGGGGATGGCGCTTGGCACACGCCGCACTGGGGAGGACCTGACTAGAATTGAACAGAAAACCTCACCTTGGGTTTAAAAGTGTAGGGCAGGAGGGCCCTGCCGGAACAGTCTGGGGTGTCGAGGGCCCCAGGATGTCCGTGAGAGAGAGGTCAGGTACCGAGGCAGCTGGCGTGTTGTCCATCTCGTGCGAAGTCGGGCGGCCGGGGAGTGGTTGCGAGGGCAGCGGCGGGGGCAGGCGGAGTGAGGCAGAGCCCCTCTGTTTCCCCGTATTTATACAGCCCCAGACTGCCCGCGCAACGCCGCGGGACGCGCTGCGCAATTGTTTCTTTCTCCTCGATCAGAAACATCCCCGCTTGCGATCAAGCAGTGACCATTTTATTATGCACCCCATACCCATCCCGTGGGCGGTGGTGTAAAGGATTACAGAGGCACATAATCGGTTCAGGAACTGAACCCTCTAGTTCGTTTAGCTAAGCAAATAAAAATTTTTGACGCTAGTTACAAAATTATTAATATTATATATACATGTACACACTCTCATACATACATGTACATATATATATACGTATACACATATACATACACATGCATACCTAATCACCTACACAAATACACACATCAATAATCTTTGTGTCACAAGTGATCAACAAGAGGCTCACAAGTCACTATACAAGGCACTTTACATCCATGGTGAGTCACACAGTTACTAGTCTTGCTGCACACCCACCCAACTGGGCGGCAGCTTTACAGTCATGTGCTGCACACCCACCCAACTGGGCGGCAGCTTTACAGTCCTGTGCTGCACACCCACCCAACTGGGCGGCCGCTTTACAGTCCTGTGCATGCATTACCTACAGTAAGCAAATTTTGGATACTTTGCTAAGATTTCGGGCAGCACATCATTATGAATGAAGTACTTACACATTTCTTGGACACTATTGATGGTGTTATCTCTAAATTCCGCGATTTTTTCACATTCCATTATATAATGATGCAAAGTATGCGAATAGTTCTGCTGACAGAGTTTACATTTAGTCAAATCTACATCAGCAGATGTTACAAACTCCCAGAGGTACTTGTAGCCGAGCCTAAGCCTAGCAGTGGTAACATCTAGAAGTCTGCTAACATTATTGGATGACCCATAGACGTGCGGTTCTTCCTGCATAATAGAATGATGATAGATGGAGTAACTGGTGTGAATTTCACTTTGCCTCAAGTCTCTGAAATTTAGTTGATGTTCCTGGGATATTGCTGCCCTCAGACTGCTCAAAGGCAGTCCAAGTTTGTAATCAATTCCCTCTTTACGAGCAAAAGTCTTGGGCAACTCATCAGTTCTCAGTGGCTATTTTTACATTATCATTTACAACTAACAACCAGTAAATTTAAGTTATAAATTTAATTTATATAAATTTAAAGTTAAATAACAACCAGTAAACAGACTGCTGTTTTCTAATTCTAGTTCAGGCACTTCCTGGGATAAAACGCGAACATTCCTTGAGGAACTGTGAGGTGCTTATCTGTTTTTCCTCGTAACGGTCCCAAAGCTTCCACAAATGTTCCTGTTTCTCTTTATTGCCCCTTGCGGCGACTGGACTTTAGCTTTTGATCAGAGACCAGTTGGTATTGCAAAGTTACCAGGGACACCTCATGGTACAGTAAGGGGATTAAAATATATAAAGCCAAGTTGTCCCTCACTGCCCTTTGATTCAGACGCTGGTGCCATCCTTCTACGTCATTGTTGGTCCTCACCAGTCGTCTAAATGCACACCAGTTCCCCAATTCCCACACACTGTTGCACAGCCACGTATTTTTTTATGTAATGAGTTAATTGTGTCGTTAAGGGTGGACTGCTAGCCGACTTTTCTAATTCAGCAAACGCCTTACAACTATGTAGTGCATACGTACCACATAAGTACGTGTGTGTTACACACGTACACACACACACACACACCTTGTCAAACACAAGACGAAGCTTGAAAAAGTTTAGTGGTATGCCAATAGGCTAGTCCCAGGACTAAGAGGCATGAGTTACAAGGACAGACTGCGAGAAATGCACCTCATGACACTGGAAGACAGAAGAGTAAGGGGAGACATGATCACTACCTACAAAATTCTCAGAGCAATTGATAGGGTACATAAAGATAAACTGTTTAACACGGGTGGTAGGCGAACAAGGGGACACAGGTGGAAACTTAGTACCCAAATGAGCCACTGGGATGTTAGAAAGAACTTTTTCAGTGTCAGAGTAGTTAATAGATGGAATGCATTAGGCAATGATGTGGTGGAGGCTGACGCCATACACAGTTTCAAATGCAGATATGATAGAGCCCAGTAGGCTCAGGAATCTGTACATCAGTTGATTGCCAGTTGAGAGGTGGGACCAAAGAGCCAGAGCTCAACCCCCGCAACCACAACTAGGTGAGTATACACACAAACACACACACGTACACACACACACACACACAGACACAAACATACACACACTAATGCCTCTATTCACCTTGCAATAAATAGGAACCTGAAAGTCAGGAAGCTGCTAAAGGCTGCATCTTGGGGATGTGTGAGTGTGTTAGATAAAAATATATGTTGTTTAGATATGATGGAGGAAAAGAGGCCGAGAGTCGGTACATTAGACAACCGACGCTTAGAAAGGCGGGGTCCAAGAGCTAGCAGCTAAATCTTGGAAATAATAAATTAAAATATTTAATACACACACATACATATTTCACATGAATTTGGCTGAGGGCACACTGAGGGCTGATGGCCCCGTCGACGGGGGCAGGAAGTCGGCGGTTGATCAAAGGCCTCCCACATCCTCCACATACCTGAGGATTATTCCGGCTTAATTTTAAACGGAAGTAATGTCTTGGTATTTACGGCTTCAGCGGGTGGGTGGGTCCGTGGGTTTATTACACTATGAGTGAAAACAATCGCCTGTTCTCTATTTTATATTGCCGCTTGTAGAGCTAGAAGCTGTTGCCTCTTGTGTGCGTTGCACAAGGGGATTAATATCTGGTTTAACATCTTTCAATATTTCCAGTATTTTTAAAGGTATCGCTTAAATACCGAAGATACTGTTATTGGACACCGCTTAATTGACAATGTCTCAACAACGCAGGATGAAGATGTGCGTGGCTCCTGCTATTGCAATGATGCTCATTTGCTTTTCAATGATGCGCCTTAATTGTCCCCTCTCTAACTTACCGTTCTAAATACCCCTTCTCCATCTCTCGCAAACATTCCCCCTCACACATCTCCCCCCTTTCCTTCTGTCCCCCTGTCCATCTTTGTCCCCCTGTCCCTCACTTTGTCCCTTTGCCCACATTTTCTGTCCTCTGTCCCCGATCCCTTTCCCCCTGTCCCCCTCTCTGTCCCCTTGTCCCCCCTTTCCATCTCTCTGTCCCCCTGTCCCTCTCTATCCCATTGTCCCTCTCTCTGTCCCCCTGTCTCTCTCTGTCCCCCTGTTCCTCTCTGTCCTCCTGTTCCTCTCTCTGTCCCCCTGTCACTCTCTGTCTCCCTGTCCATCTCTGTCCCCCTGTCCTTCTCTCTGCCCCCCTGTCCTTCTCTCTGTCCCCTGTACCTCTCTGTCCCCCTGCCCACTCTTTCTGTCCGCTGTCCTTCATCTGTCCCCCTCCCTTTCCTCCAGTCCCCCTATCCATCTCTGTCCCCTTGTCCCTGTCTCTGTTCCCCTGTCCCTATCTCTGCTCCCTCTCTCTGTCCCTCTGTCCGCCCTTTCTGTCCCCCTGTTCCTGTCCTTCTCTGTCCCTGTCTGTCCCTGTCCCTCCCTCTGTCCCCCTGCCCACTCTTTCTATCCCCTGTCTTTCCTCTGTCCCCTCTCTCTTGGTCTCCTGCCCCCCTCTCCTCCCTCTGTCCCCCTCTCTGACCCTGTCCCTCTGTTCCTGTCCCTCTGTCTCTGTCCCTGTCTCCCTCCCTGTCTCCCTCCCTGTCCCACTGCCCCCCCCCCTCTGTTCCCCCGTCCCTCCTCTGGCCCTGTCCCTCTGTCTCTGCCTCTCCTCGTTTCTGCCATTCTCTGTGTCAGCCTATGTCTCTGTCTCTTTCCTCGCTCTATCTCTGTCATTCTCTCACTGACTTTGCATATCCTTATCTATCCGTCTCTGTGTCTTAACAGTCTCTCCCTGACTCTGTCTATATTTCTGTCTCGGTCTTCATCTCTTTCTCTCTCCTTACATACATACATACATACATACATACATACATACATACATACATACATACATACATACATACATACATACATACATACATACATACATTTATTTAACACATGTGGTACACGCACAAGGGGACACAGGTGGAAGCTGAGTACCCAAATGAGCCACAGAGAGATTATAGAAAGAACTTTTCAGTGTCACAGTAGTTAATAAATGGAATGCATTAGGCAGTAATGTGGTGGAGGCTGAATCCATATACAGATTCAAATGTAGATATGACAGAGCCCAGTAGGCTCAGGAATCTGTACATCAGTTGATTGACGGTTGAGAGGCGGGACCAAAGAGCCAAAGTTCAATCCCCGCAACCACAACTAGGTTAGTACATACATACATACATAAGATATAAAACAGTGGAGGATTCCCAGGTAGAACAATCAACCACAATGCCCATTACCCCTTTACCCTGTTGTCCTTAACTACACAACTATACAAGAGTCATTAACACGTGTAATGGCTGATCCCCCATCACGATAGCATGAAGACCAATTGCCTGACCCGCAGTCCGCCTTGCTCCTCAAATAATTTTCGGGTTAACATGAAAACATCTCTCGAGTTTATCTCTCTAATGTTGTTTTCCCATCTTTCATTTTATCAGCTTAGTTCCTTTATTATGCCCCAATTACTCATCCATTGAGCGGTAGTTAAACTGAACCCAAATTTAAAAAAAGTTCCTTTTGCTAAGCAAGCTACAGTCTTGATAAAGTCAGATATATTGTTTGTTAACACATTTCTCAACAATGAACAGTCAGTTTTATCAAGCTAACATATCCTAACACAACGAGTGAGAGTATTAACTGGTCTAATTATTTTATTAGACCAGAATATATTATTAGATTATACTGGTATAATTATATATATATATAAATATATATATATATATATATATATATATATATATATATATATATATATATATATATATATATATATATATATATATATTAGTATATTTTGGTAGCAGTCTTTCCTGTAGACATATATTATTAAATATGACCGAAAAAGTAAGATTAATAATTCTAACACGAATTTTCTCAATCTTTCGTACATTACGCTTCACTGTTGGAGGTAAATTAAAAATCAATTCTCCAAAATTCATTTTTATTTCTAGTCTGACGCGACACGGGCGCGTTTCGTAAAACTTATTACATTTTCAAAGACTTTAGTTCACAAATACACAACTGAACATACGTATCTCCGATTTTATATCTACATTTGAGTGAGGTGGGAGGGGTGATGTGGCATTAACACAAGACAGAACAAGAGGGGATATTAATAGGGTATTAAAAGTATCAACACAAGACAGAACACAAACAATGGGTATTGAATAGAAGTGTTTGTAGAAAGCCTATTGGTCCATATTTCTTGATGCTTCTATATTGGAGCGGAGTCTTGAGGTGGGTAGAATATAGTTGTGCAATAATTGGCTGTTGATTGCTGGTGTTGACATCTTGATGTGTAGTGCCTCGCAAACGTCAAGCCGCCTGCTATCGCTGTATCTATCGATGATTTCTGTGTTGTTTACTAGGATTTCTCTGGCGATGGTTTGGTTGTGGGAAGAGATTATATGTTCCTTAATGGAGCCCTGTTGCTTATGCAACAGGGCATAAGCAACAGGGCTTATGAAGGGCTTGCAGAAGCAGGGAAAAAACGAGGAACATATTCATCTACAATCTTAACCCCACGACTCAAAGAAGCAGCGAAACAACTAAAAAATCTGAAAGACGTAACAATAAGAAAAGCCGACAAAACAGCAGCATATGTATTGATTCCTACCCATGAATACATGAACAAAATTAGCGACATCCTAAGTGACGACTCCAAATTTCAACGAATCACGAGGAACCCCGTAGAAGACCTTAAGCGGAAAGTAAACAAAACAATACAGCAATCAACGCAAAGAAAGGTAGTGTGCATTTCAATAAACTTCAAGGCGACTATGGCTTAGGATATGCCTACGGCAATGTTAAGACGCATAAACCAGGTAACCCACTACGCCCTATAATCAGCCAAATACCAACCCCAACTTATCACCTGGCAAAGAAACTCAATGAACTCCTAACTCCATACACTCCAAGTAAGTTTAGTCTACAATCATCAGCAGATTTCCTAGAATTGATCAAATCTACCCAGCCCGATGGAATCATCGCTTCCCTGGACGTTGAATCTCTTTTTACCAACGTCCCAGTCGACACAACCATAGGAATGATACTGGACAGAGTATACAGAGACGAGAGCACCCCCAAATTAGACATACTTGAGCCACACTTGAAAAGTCTTCTCGAAGCATGTACAAAGGAAGCCCCTTTCATCAGTCCACAAGGAGACATGTATTTACAAATAGACGGAGTAGCAATGGGCTCCCCCTTAGGAGTTTTATTTGCTAATTTTTATATGGGAACCATCGAAGATAGGGTCTTCAGTAGCAGACAAAAACCAACTGTATACTGCCGTTATGTAGATGACATATTCGTAATAGTAAAAGACTCAGATGAACTAATTGACCTAAAAAGACACCTAGAGAGAGAGTCAGTACTCCGATTTACACATGAAAATAGTGAAAATAACAGTCTGCCATTCTTGGATGTACTAATAACAAAAACAGGAACCTCTTTAAGCACCAACGTATATACCAAGCCCACCAACATAGGATTATGCCTGAACGGTAGAAGTGAGTGCCCCCAAAGATACAAAGCCAGTGTTCTCAATGCTTATATTCGTCGAGCGCTTACCCACTGCTCTGAATGGAGCAACGTGAGTAGAGAGTTTGAAAGAGTAACTCAGGTATTGGTGAACAACGGATATAGCAACGCGGAAATAAACGCTGCTATAAGAAGACACTTGGACCGTTGGTATAATTCAGAACCTAGAACAGAAACCACAACACCCCCAATAAAATTATATTACAAATCAACCATGCACAGTGAACATATAAAAGAGGAAAGAATAATGAAAGAAATAATCCGTAAAGGAGTAAAAAGCACTACTCCTAACCAAAACATAAACCTGATAATATTCTACAAAACCAAGAAGACTTCCGAACTCCTTATCAAAAACAGCCCGAAGCCGACGGAGAACCCTCTACAGCAGTCAAGCGTTGTATACATGTACACTTGCCCCCACGAAGGATGTAACCTTCAATGTAAGTACATAGGTATGACGTCGACCAAGCTGACGAGGCGTTTGACATGCCATCTTCAATCTGGTGCCCCTAGGAATCACATGAGACAAGCCCATGACATTACTCTAACAAGAGAAATGTTGAAAAAGAATACTTGCATAATAGACAAAACCCAAGATTCAAGAAGATTACAAATTCTTGAGGCAATTCACATAAGAATAGAGCGACCTACCATGAACACCCAAATCACGGAACTATTTACTCTACCCACCATGAGAGTAAGGACAAGACAAGAACATATCGATGCCAACACAGAAGACAATGTCCAACATAACAGGCCAATTACACTGGATTAATCTTTGTGTTTAGATAGGAGATGCCTCGTATGGGCCAATACGCCTTCTGCAGCCCCTATGTTTATCCCTTATGTATCCCCCCATGTTTTTCACCTTCATTGTATTATCACCTGACCTAATGCGGGTATAAAATCAACTAGTATTGTAAGATCTATTCACTTGAGAATGAACCATGGAGGTTCGAAACGTCGTGCAAATTATACAAATAAGTGTAATACACTCTATAGTAAATCACTTCTTTTCTTCACCTTAAAAGTACGAAAATGAGTTTTGGAGAACTCCTATTCCAATTAAGCCCTGATGCTAAGAAAATAGTTAGAGGGATAGAAGCCCTAAACCAGAAAATAATAAATACAGAATATGCGGTCATATTCAATGAAACATATATATATATATATATATATATATATATATATATATATATATATATAATATATAATTTGCCTAATAAGCCAAGTTTTCATGAATTAATGTTTTTTCGTCTACCTAACCTACCTAACCTAACCTAACCTAGCTTTTTTTGGCTACCTAACCTAACCTTACCTATAAATATAGGTTAGGTTAGGTTAGGTAGGGTTGGTTAGGTTCGGTCATATATCTACGTTAATTTTAACTCCAATAAAAAAAAATTGACCTCATACATAGAGAAAAGGGTTGCTTTATCATTTCATAAGAAAAAAATTATAGTAAATATATTAATTCAGGAAAACTTGGCTTATTAGGCAAATCGGGCCTTGAATAGTAGGCTGAGAAGTGAGTTCTGGCTACTAGGTACGACATATATATATATATATATATATATATATATATATATATATGTCGTACCTAGTAGCCAGAACGCACTTCTCAGCCTACTATGCAAGGCCCGATTTGCCTCATAAGCCAAGTTTTACTGAATTAATATATTTTCTCTAATTTTTTCCTTATGAAATGATAAAGCTACCCATTTCATTATGTATGAGGTCAATTTTTTTTTATTGGAGTTAAAATTAACGTAGATATATGACCGAACCTATCCAACCCTACCTAACCTAACCTAATCTATCTCTAAAGGCTAGGTTAGGTTAGGTAGCCGAAAAAGTTAGGTTAGGTTAGGTTAGGTAGGTTAGGTAGTCGAAAAAACATTAATTCAGGAAAACTTGGCTTATTAGGCAAATCGGGCCTTGCATAGTAGGCTGAGAAGTGCGTTCTGGCTACTAGGTACGACATATATATATATATATATATATATATATATATATATATATATATATATATATATATATATATATATATATATGTTGTACCTAGTAGCCCGAACGTCGTACTCGGCTTGCTATGCAAGGCCCGATTTGCCTAACAAGCCAAGTTTTCCTGAATTAATATATTTTCTCTAATTTTTTCTTATGAAATGATAAAGCTAACCATTTCATTATGTATGAGGTCAATTTATTTTATTGGAGTTAAAATTAACGTAGATATATGACCGAACCTAACCAACCCTACCTAACCTAAACTATCTTTATAGGTTAGGTTAGGTTAGGTAGCCGAAAAAGTTAGGTGAGGTTAGGTTAGGTAGGTTCGGTAGTCGAAAAACAATTATTTCATGAAAACTTGGCTTATTAGGCAAATCGGGCCTTGCATAGTAGACTGAGAAGTGCGTTCTAGCTACTAGGTACGACATATATATATATATATATATATATATATATATATATATATATATATATATATATATATATATATATATATATATATATATATATATATATATATATATATATATATATATATATATATATGTAAATATAAACTCGAAGATGTGCAAAGCTCTATTCAGTTTTAGTTGTGTGTTTGTAAACTAAAGTCTTTGAAAATGTAATAAGTTTTACGAAAACGCGCTCAAGTGTCGCGTCAGACTAGAAATAAAAATTCAATTTTGGAGAATTAATTTTTGAATTACCATCAACAGTGAAAAGAAATGTAAGAAAGATAGAGAAAATTCGTGTTAGAATTATTAATCTTACTTTTTCGGTCATATTTAATAATATATGCCTACAGGAAAGACTGCTACCAAAATATACTAATATATATATATATATATATATATATATATATATATATATATATATATATATATATATATATATATATATATATATATATATATATATATATATTGCCTGTTCATTACAACTATTTAACACTGGGAAGGGATCAGGATAAGGATTTGGGATGTGATGGGGAGGAATGGTGCCAAACCACTTGGACGGCGGTCGGGGATTGAACGCCTAGGACTGCTACTGTGCATTTAAATTACTAACTTACCTGAGAGTCTATATCCCTACATGTCAATGTTTGTGTATACTGGTAATGTGAGGAACATACAGAAGATAAGGGTAGCTGAACACCACAAAATGCTGATGGACAACTTTATTAAAGTTGCATAATGAAATGTGTAAGTACTTCATTCATAATGATGTGCTGCCCGAAATCTTAGCGAAGTATCCAAAATTTGCTTACGGTAGATAATGCATGCACATGACTGTAAAACTGCCGCCCAGTTGGGTGGGTGTGGAGCACATGACTGTAAAGCTGCCGCCCAGTTGGGTGGGTGTGGAGCACATGACTGTAAAGCTGCCGCCCAGTTGGGTGGGTTTACAGCAAGACTAGTAACTGTGTGACTCACTAAAGATGTAAAGTGCCTTGTATAGTGACTGTTGTGAGCCTCTTGTTGATCACCTGTGACAAAGATTATTGATGTGTGTATTTGTGTAGGTGTTTACTAGTTGTGTTTTTACGGGGGTTGAGCTTTGCTCTTTCGGCCCGCCTCTCAACTGTCAATCAACTGTTTACTAACTACTTTTTTTTCTTTTTTTTTCCCCCACACCACACCACACACACACACCCCAGGAAGCAGCCCGTGACAGCTGACTAACTCCCAGGTACCTATTTACTGCTAGGTAACAGGGGCATTCAGGGTGAAAGAAACTTTGCCCATTTGTTTCTGCCTCGTGCGGGAATCGAACCCACGCCACAGAATTACGAATCCTGCACGCTATCCACCATGCTACGAGGCCCCTCTAATCACGGGGTGATTAGATATGTATGTGTATGTATATATGTATATGTATATATATATATATATACATATATATATACATATATATATATGTATATATATATATATATATATATATATATATACATATATATATATATATATATATATATATATATATATGTATATATATATATATATATATATATATATATACATATACATTATATATATATATATATATATATATATATATATATATATATATATATATATATATATATATACATATACATATATATATACATATATATATATATATATATATATATATATATATATATATATATATATATATATATATATATATATATATATATATATATATATGTACATGTATGTATGAGTGTGTGTACATTTGTATACAACATTAATAATTTTGTAACTAGCGTCAAACATTGTTATTTGCTTAGCTAAACGAACTAGAGGGTTCAGTTCCTGAACCGATTATGTGCCTCTGTAATCCATTACACCACCGCCCACGGGATGGGTATGGGGTGCATAATAAAGAAAGAAATGTGTGTTTGTGTGTGCGCGCCTTTGCGCGCGCTCACTATGTAAGTTTGTGACAACAAATTCATTCTCATATTGTTTAAGTAATTGTAAAATATATATTGAAATTGCATAATACGGTTATTGACATTCAATAATAGTAAGATAAATCAATGAGGACCAAATGGGAGACCAGTGATCAGATGAATATTACAGACTCAAGGGTAGCCTTCTCTTCTTGTATATAAATGAAAAAATAAATTCGTTTGTTTAATTCTAATGCTTGTAGGCGAGAACAGTTGTGAACGCCAGCTAGCGCACAAATACATGAGCGCCCAAAACACTTTAACACAAAAGACATGTACAGACAGGCGAGTGGCTTCTGACTTCGTTTTTATTGATTAATATTACATATTAGGCGCTTACTTATAATAGTTATCATTTTATACAGGTATAACTCTCACATAATAAATATAAAAGGAGTTTATCCAAAAACTGACAGAAGTGTTGTGTTTTGTGCGTTGTATCGTGTTTGTGGGCATTCAGGTGTGTTGTGTTTACGCTGGCGGGCGGCGTCCTTACCAACTCCGGATTATGTCTATTACATCACTAAACTTCATTTAATAACTATATGCCTGTTAAATAGAAGATTTTAATTGTTAATAGCATTATATTGTCGTTTTAATATGGAACACGTACACATATGCGAAACGTCGAAAGCTGGTTTCCGAAGTAGTAAAAATATTAGTGTGCGATGTTGTCAATGTACGGAGTGTCTTGTATCCAAACGGGGGACTATCCAAACTTTGAGGAACATTTAAGTGATAAGTTTACATTTATTCAGTAAAAAATGGCAAATATACCTCAGTTTCCTGCATTTGATCCTGACTGTGACCAGACAAACCTGTCACAGAGGTGGATCAAATGGCTTAAAAGGTTTGAAAATTTGTTGATAGTTTCTGACATCAAAAGTGCTGAAAGAAAGCGTGCCTTTCTACTTCATTATGCAGGTGATAGAGTTTGTGACATCTTTGACACACTGAAAGACACTGGTGGTGCCAAAGATTATGACACTGCCAAAGCCAAACTAACAGAGCATTTCAAACCAAGACAAAATACTGCCATGGAAATTATGCATTTCAGGAGAGCAAAACAACTCTCTAATGAAACCGTTGATCAATACCACACACGTCTGCAGGGTTTAGCAGCCCATTGTGAGTTTGCTGATGTTGACAAAAAAATCAAACAGCAAATAATTAAAACATGCACATCTACACGTCTTCGTCGAAGAGCTCTAGAACTTGTTGATGATGACAGTTCTCTTACCAAGATACTGGATATTGCTCGTCGAATGGAAGATGCTGCACGTGATGCTCGTGTCATGGAGTGCAGTGCCAATAACGGTTCTGCCACTGTTACTAACAGTGATGAGGTACGTAAGGTTCAGGGAGGACATCGTAATCAAAGAAGTTATCATGCCAAACCTAACAGTAAATTGAGCCGAGAGCCACATCACAACTGGGGTCATGGAACAAGACTCAAGCAGTCACAACGACCCACATCAGAGGGTGTCAACAACAAATGTTACAATTGTGGAGGAGACTACCCACACCAAGATAATGTTTGTCCTGCTCAAGGTAAGAAGTGCTATGAGTGTGGAAAACTAGGTCATTTTGGTGCTATGTGTAGTTCCGCACTCAAGAAACCACAGTCTATGAATAAAAGCACTGTACGAGGATCAGGTCATAGGGGTCGAGGTGGTAAACACAATATTGCACCTCACATCCAGAATGTTAATAATGTACAAGACAACATTTCATTACAACCAGTCTCAGATGACAGTGAATGTGATTATACTTATGGAGTACAATCAGTCACAGAATGGAATGATCTTCCAAACAACCCAGAGACATGTGTATACATTGCTGGTATTTGTCTCAAAGTTCTCATTGACACTGGATCAAACATTGACACCATTGCTGAGTGCCACTATAAAAAAATTAAAAAACAGTTCCCAAAGCTTGAGAACTATAATGGCAAAGTCACTGCCTATGCTTCAAAGGTAGCCTTGCCAGTGATTGGAACTTTCACTGCAGAGATTAAGTCAAAGAATGCAATGCTCATTACTACATTCCATGTTGTTAGGAATGCAAAGGAGTCTTTACTCAGTTACAAGACTTCAACCAAATTGGGGCTACCTCAGCTTTCTAATGCTGTAGCAGTGGAATCTGCAAACAATGTTGATGGTATTGTTGCTGAATTTTCTGATCGATTTAAATCCATAGGATGTTATACTGATAGCAAAGTACATCTGCATATCAACCCAGATGTAATTCCAGTTGCCCAACCACATCGCCGACAACCATTCCATACTCGCAAGAAAGTCGATGCCGAACTGGATAGGCTGATCGACCTAGATATCATTGAACCAGTAACAGGCCCAACACCATGGGTAAGCCCAATTGTCACTCCACCAAAGCCAAAGAATCCAGATGAGATACGCATTTGTGTGGACATGCGTGTTCCCAACAAGGCAATAATGCGTGAACGCCATCCTACACCCACTGTAGATGATATGATCTACCGCTTGAATGGTGCAACTGTATTTAGCAAGTTAGATTTAAACAAGGGCTATCATCAGCTTGAACTTGATGATGAGAGTCGATTCATCACAACGTTTACGACACATCGAGGTCTGTATAGGTACAAGCGCCTGAGTTTTGGTATTAACAGTGCTGCCGAGGTATTCCAGCACACCATCAGCCAGGTATTGCAAGATATACCTAATGCTGACAACATGTCTGATGACATCATTGTTTATGGCCGTACCCAAGCTGAACACGACAAAGCTCTTCGTGCAACATTGCAACGCTTACGAGAAAAGAATCTGACGTTAAGCCGAGCAAAGTGTGAGTTCAATCAACGTAAAATTGAATTCTTTGGACATGTACTTAGTGACAAAGGACTGTCTCCAGATCCTAAGAAAGTTGCAGATATCAAGAATGCTGCACCTCCTTCAACGTCCACTGAAGTACATAGTTTTCTGGGAATGGCAAACTACTGTTCTCGCTTCATTCCAGATTTTGCTACCATTACGAAGCCTCTACGTGAGCTCTTGAAGAAAAATGCATCATGGTACTGGAGCGATATCGAGCAAAATGCATTTGATGCTGTGAAAGATGCACTAGTAGAGAATGCGACTGCTACAAACTTTGATCCATCAATGGACATTGAGTTAACGGTGGATGCTAGTCCTGTTGGTTTAGGTGCTGTTTTAGCCCAACACAAACCTGGTCAACCAGATTCCAGAGTAGTAATTGCCTACGCCAGCCGTTCTCTCACAGATGTTGAGCAACGATACAGTCAGACAGAGAAGGAAGCTCTTGCTCTTGTATGGGGCTGTGAACACTTCAATGTGTATCTGCTTGGTGCGCCCTTCACCACGATAGTCACTGACCACAAACCGTTGGAGACCATCTTCAATAATCCAAAGTCCAAACCACCAGCTCGCATTGAGAGATGGGCTCTTCGTCTGCAACCATACAACTTTACGGTGAAATACAAGCCGGGTGCAGGCAATCCCGCTGATTACATCAGTCGACATCCTGCCAACAGTTTCACCATCACCAAGCATCAGCAAGTTGCCGAGAAATATGTACACTCTGTAATCTGTGATGCAGTCCCTAAGGCTCTCACTCTTGATGAAATCCGTACTGCAACCCTAGAGGACCCAACTCTGCAAGCAACAGTGGATGCATTGACTAAGAAAAAGTTTCCACGCATCCCACCCTCAGGAGTTGACCAAGATGCATTCAAAGCACTTGAACGCATCCAGACAGAATTAAGTGTTACGCAACAACGCAACACCGTGCTGCGAGGTACTCGTATCGTCATTCCAGCTGTTCTCCAGCAACGTGCTCTGAAGCTTGCACATCAAGGACACCAAGGTCTTGTTAGGACCAAACAGCTGCTACGAGAAAAGGTGTGGTTTCCTGGCATTGATTGTCAAGCAAAGGCTATGCATGATGTTTGTGTCCCTTGCCAAGCTGCAGTGGATACTTCAAGACCAACACCTCTACAACCTTCACCACTACCTGCTGCACCATGGACGGAAGTATCAATGGACTTCTGCGGACCGCTACCAACTGGAGAGTACTTGATGGTAGTCATTGATGATCACTCACGTTATCCAGAAGTATCCACTTCCACATCTGCAAAGGCTGTCATCCCGAAACTCGACAAGATCTTTTCAAACTTTGGCATTCCTGAAGTTGTCAAAACGGACAATGGACCGCCATTCAATGGACAAGACTTCGTCAACTTTGCTGAGCATATTGGATTCAAACACCGCCGTGTGATGCCACTACATCCTCAAGCAAATGGAGAAGTTCAGAGATTCATGCAACCTCTCATGAAAGCGGTACGCTGTGCTCATGCCGAAGGACGATCCTGGAAACAAGCTATGTATGCTTTTCTCAGGAACTACCATGCAACACCACATGGAACACACGGCAAGTCGCCTGGTGAACTTTTATTTGGACGTCCTATGAGGATCGCACTACCCGTCATGCCAGCCGAGGTAACGGATAAACGTCTCGCTCAGAAGGATGCACTAGGCAAGGGCAAAATGAAAATTGCTCATGATCAACGTGCAAAGGAACAATTCATAAAGGTTGGAGATACTGTTCTCGTTGAAAAGAAAAAAAGAGGGAAAGCTAGATATGCCGTATGATACAAAGCCATATAAAGTGATTAGTGTAAAAGGAACTATGGTAACAGCTAGTAATAGAGATCATAGTATAACACGTAATATGGCCTATTTCAAAGTGATTCCAACTAGTGTAGAAAATGATGAAATGCAAAGTCGTGCAAAAGAAAAAGAAAAAATGAGTTATAACTCGATAAACAATTCATCAAGGGATGTTATTGTATTTGGAGACTCTCGTCCTAAACGTCATGTTAAACGCCCTACACGATTTGATGATTAATTGTGTTCCTATGTAATGCAAAGTATTTACTAGTTATGCTGAACTAAATTTAATATTGTTTGAATAATGCAGATCTCTCATTCAATATTTTGCAACTTTGTATTACAGTTTCTTTCATGTTTGTTTAACATTGCATATGTATTTTTAATATTGGAATCCTTTGTGGTAAAGATTAATAATAATAATAATAATAATAATAATAATAATAATAATTTTTATTTAGGTAAGGTACATACATAAAGAGATTTTACAAAGTTTGTTGGGTTAATAGATAGGGCTAGTACATACAATGCCTAAAGCCACTATTACGCAAAGCGTTTCGGGCAGGAAAAACATTAATGACTAAAGCTTAAAACTAATGGGTAAAAAGAATAAAATGTGTTGAGAACAAATAAAAATAGAGGTAAAAGAGGGGGGAACATGGCTGAAAAAGCAGCACAAATACAATTACAAATTATTACAGAAAATTACTTTCAAACAGCGTTGTTTTGAAAAAAAAAAAAACATACATGGGTTGACAACAGAGGGGTAAGGTAGGTTACAGGGAATTTATTAGGTAGTGCTTCGTTTTTATCTTAAACTGGTTGAGAGAGGTACTGTCTTTAACATGGTTGGAAGATCATTCCACATTCTGGGTCCCTTGATTTGAAGAGCATTTCTAGTATGATTAAGTCGTACTCTAGGAATATCAAAACTGTATTTATTTCTGGTGTGGTGCTCATGGGTTCTGTTACAACCTTCAATGAATCTTTTGAGGTCAGGATTGGCATTACAGTTCAGCGTTTTATATATGTATAATACACATGAGAGAATGTGCAATGACTTAATATCTAACATATTCAGAGATTTGAGTAGGGGTACCGAGTGATGTCTGGGGCTAGAGTTGGATATTGTCCTAATAGCAGCTTTGTGTTGAGTAATTAGAGGACGTAAATGATTTTGGGTAGTAGAACCCCAAGCACAAATGCCATAGTTGAGATATGGATAGATGAGGGAGTAATAGAGAGTCACCAGAGGGCAGGGCGGGGTACATAATATCTGATCTTAGAAAGAATGCCAACAGTTTTTGAAACTTTTTTTGATATATTTAGAATGTGTCCCTGGAAATCCAGCTTGTGGTCGATGAGAACGCCAAGGAATTTGCCATCTAATTTGTTACAAATTTGGGTATTGTTTATTTTGAGATTTATATGATTAGAGGATTTATTGCCAAACAGAATATAAAACGTTTTGTTTTGGGTGAGTTTGTTGGCAGTTAGCCAAAGATGGACTTTCTCTAGCTCAGTATTTACTGTGGCATTTAGAGCAAGGGGGTCAGGACTGGAGTAAATGAAGGTTGTGTCATCAGCAAATAGAATTGGTTTGAGGTGTTGGGAGGCATTTGGACGGTCATTAATGTAGATGAGAAAGAGGAGAGGGCCAAGTATGCTGCCCTGAGGAACACCAATGTTGATGGGTAGGGTGGGAGAAATTGTATAATTCACAGAAACATACTGGAGCCTGTCAGTAAGATAAGATTTGAGGTATTGCAGGGAGTGTCCTATGACTCCATAATGATGTAATTTAAGAAGGTTCTGGTGGTTGACAGTGTCAAAAGCCTTACGCAGGTCCACAAATAACCTAACAGGGAACTCCTTTTTATCAAGAGCTGCGTTAATCAAGTTAATCATACAAATAAGTGCATCATACTAATTAAGTTGTTTAAATTCTTTGTGTGCTTAATTAATGTTAAATGTATGCAATATCTCTTGATATGTTAATAACTTACTTTGTGTCAATAACTTAGCTTTGTGCTACAAGCATGGTAGACATCCTGTAGTCATTCTTTTAAAGAAAAGGAGGGATGTCATGTTCACAGAAAATGGTACCATCCGTTTTCTATGTGTGGCGGAGCAGACGCCAGAGAAGGTAAACAGAGCGTACAGGACGCCCGCCAAGCTTGGTAGCTACTAGTCATGTATCAGTTTAACTATTAAAGTCAGTAACCAAGCGATGGCTTTACATATTCTATTTATTTACATATATTCTAAAAACAGCGAGAGTAACGCCTGTCCACAAATGTGGTGATCTCACAGATGTTAACAACTACAGGCCTATATCAATCCTGCCAAACTTGTCAAAAAATTTTGAAAAACTAATCTATAAGCAACTTTACTCATATCTAGCCAAACTCAATATACTTAGCCCTTGCCAATATGGCTTCAGGCCCAAAAACAGCACTAACGATGCACTTATTAGTATGCTTAACTCGATTCATACAGCTCTTGATAAAAATGAGTTCCCTGTTGGGTTATTTGTGTACCTGCGTAAAGCTTTCGATACTGTCAACCACCAAAACCTTCTTCTTAAATTACATCATTATGGAGTCAGAGGACACTCCCTACAATACCTCAAATCCTACCTTACTGACAGGCTCCAATATGTTTCTGTGAATAATACAATTTCTCCCACCCTACCCATCAAAATTGGTGTTCCCCAGGGCAGCATACTTGGCCCTCTCCTCTTTCTCATCTACATTAATGACCTTCCAAATGCCTCCCAACACCTCAAACCAATTCTATTTGCTGACGACACAACCTTCATTTACTCCAGTCCTGATCCCCTTGCTCTAAATGCCACAGTAAATACTGAGCTAAATAAAGTCCATCTGTGGCTAACTGCCAACAAACTCACCCTTAACATTGACAAAACTTTCTATATTCTGTTTGGCAATAAATCCTCTAATCAAATAAATCTCAAAATAAACAATACCCAAATTTGTAACAAATTAGATGGCAAATTCCTTGGCATTCTCATTGACCACAAGCTGAATTTCCAGGGACACATTCTAAACATATCAAAAAAAGTTTCAAAAACTGTGGGCATTCTTTCTAAGATCAGATATTATGTACCACGCCCTGCCCTGGTGACTCTCTATTACTCCCTCATCTATCCATATCTCAACTATGGTATTTGTGCTTGGGGCTCTACTACCCAAAATCACTTACGTCCTCTAATTACTCAACACAAAGCTGCTATTAGGACAATATCCAATTCTGGCCCCAGACATCACTCGGTACCCCTACTCAAATCTCTGAATATGTTAGACATTATGTCACTGCACATTCTCTCATGTGTATTATACATATATAAAACGCTAAACTATAATGCCAATCCTGATCTCAAAAGCTTCATAGAAGGTTGTAACAGAACCCATGAGCACCACACCAGAAATAAATACAGTTTTGATATTCCTAGAGTACGACTTAATCAAACCAGAAATGCTCTACAAATCAAGGGGCCCAGAATGTGGAATGACCTTCCCAACCATGTTAAAGACTGTACCTCTCTCAACCAGTTTAAGTTAAAAACGAAGCTATACCTAATAAATTCCCTGTAACCTACCTTACCCCTCTGTTGTCAATCCATGTATGTTTTTTGTTTTGTTTGTTGTTTTTCAAATCAACACTGTTTGAATGTAATTTTCTGTAATAATTTGTAATTGTATTTGTGCTGCTTTTTCAACAATGTTCCCCCCTCTTTTACCTCTATTTTTATTTGTACTCAACACATTTTATTCTTTTTACCCATTAGTTTTAAGCTTTAGTCATTAGTGTTTTTTCCTGCCCGAAACGCTTTGCGTAATAGTGGCTTTAGGCATTTGTTACGACCCTGGGTTCTCCAGTGGAAACCAGAGGTCAAAATTGAGCTATTAAACTTTCTGGTAGTACAGTTGAGTGCATCACTAGCGGCAATTGTTTGTATCTTCCCTGCCAGACGTAAGACTATTATTGTTTCTCAAAGAGCATTTAAAGACTGAGCTGGGGGTTGATTATTAAATAATAACATAGGCACCAACTTTGCTTACTAATACTTTCTAATCATTTGTAAAGTAACAATACGTTGCATAGGGGAAGATCTTTAATGTGCTTAGCTGCACGATCAATTAGGCTCCTTCCGGCACCACGACATGGGAGGCCTAGCTGGTCGCTAGGAGGGTCTTCTCTGGCTGGCGTTCGTGCGGACGAGACCTACTCTGTGGCTGCACCCCTAATCTCCTCCCTTCTCCTCTTACTTATTTCCCTACCCTAAGTTCCTGTACCATTAAGTTAAGTATTGTATGATTTCTAAGTGTACCTACTCTGGTAGTAACGATTGGTGAGACCTGGGGGTAGTAGTTGCCAGTGTTTTCGGTAACCCTAAGTGTTGTGTTTTGTATTAGGGTACCACATGGTCTCACTACCCTAAGCTGCATCCAGCTTCAGTGCTTATCCAGTAGTACTTTACCCTAGCTTGTTATTAGTGTAAACCTTGTATCCTGCCTATGTGGACCAAGGCTTTTAACGTAAGATAGTGTGGTCAAGTTATTATTATTATTGTTATTGGTGTGAGTGTATATGGGGGGTTGTTAAGGGGTTAATAAATAAGTACATGAATTACAGAGTATCCCTTCTTCCTGTGTGGGAGCGCCTTGATCAACCCTTAGACTAACATATATGGTCTAGTAGCAAGTTATTACTACTGTGGATAGTTTATTTTGGGGGCCGGGCCTTTTAGCTCTCCCATATTTGATACTCTTGTCTTCTAACTACCCTTACCCCTTAATAGTACCAGTCCCCCATAGAAGCCCCACACACAATTATTTATAATAGCATTGTATGTACTAGCTCTATCTATAAAGCCAACAAACTTTGTAAAATCTCTTTATGTATGTACCTTTACCTAAATAAAAATTATGATTATTATTATTACATCAACCCTACAACCAAGACTTCCTCAATAACACACAAACACCACAGTGCCAAGTGTGTAGGTTCACACCCTCCTCATGGTGTGGTGGTCTAGCTTGGTAGTACCAAGTGTGCAGGGTCACACCCTCCTCATGGTGTGGTGGTCTAGCTTGGCAGTACCAAGTGTGTAGGGTCACACCCTCCTCATGGTGTGGTGGTCTAGCTTGGCAGTACCAAGTGTGTAGGGTCACACCCTCCTTATGGTGTGGTGGTCTAGCTTGGCAGTACCAAGTGTGCAGGTTCACATCCTCCTCATGGTGTGGTGGTCTAGCTTGGCAATACCAAGTGTGTAGGGTCACACCCTCCTCATGGTGTGGTGGTCTAGCTTGGCAGTACCAAGTGTGTAGGTTCACACCCTCCTCATGGTGTGGTGGTCTAGCTTGGCAGTACCAAGTGTGCAGGTTCACACCCTCCTCATGGTGTGGTGGTCTAGCTTGGCAGTACCAAGTGTGCAGGTTCACACCCTCCTCATGGTGTGGTGGTCTAGCTTGGCAGTACCAAGTGTGCAGGTTCACACCCTCCTCATGGTGTGGTGGTCTAGCTTGGCAGTACCAAGTGTGCAGGTTCACACCCTACTCTTTCCTTTTTAGAATTTTACATTATTATATTATTTTTATAATTATTTACAAGTGTAATTTTGACAAAGTAAATTTTAAGTTCGATCATTTTTGTTTTGTTTTTGCCAAAACTCGAATGATAAATTGTCCAAGAACTAAACTTTATTAAGCTCCAGTGTAGTGCTGCAAGCTAAGGTAACAATGTTGAATTGAGGTCCAGTGTAGTGCAGCAAGCTAAGGTAATTATGAGGAGTTGACGTAAAGTGTAGTGCAGCAAGCTAAGTTAATTATGAGGAGTTGAGGTCCAGTGTAGTGCAGCAAGCTAAGGTAATTATGAGGAGTTGATGTAAAGTGTAGTGCAGCAAGCTAAGTTAATTATGAGGAGTTGAGGTCCAGTGTAGTGCAGCAAGCTAAGTTAATTATGAGGAGTTGAGGTCCAGTGTAGTGCAGCAAGCTAAGGTAATTATGAGGAGTTGAGGTCCAGTGTAGTGCAGCAAGCTAAGGTAATTATGAGAAATTGAGGTTCAGTGTAGTGCAGCAAACAGCAGCAGAGGGTGTAATAGTAGAAACAACAGTAGCCGGATCAGCATGAGAAGTAGCAGTTGGTAACAGGGTTGTTGATTTGTGGAACCAATTACCACGAAACGTAGTGGAGGTGGGGTCCCTCAATTGTTTCAAGCATGGGTTGGATATGTATGAGTGGGATTGGGTGGTTATAAATAGGAGCTGCCACGTATGGGCCAATAGGCCTTCTGCAGCTACTTTTGTTCTTATGTTCTTAAATTGCAGGAGGAACAGCAGTAACAGGATCAGCATGAGAAGTAGCAGTAGAAATAGCAGGAGGAACAGCAGTAGCTGGATCAGCATGAGAAATAGCAGTAGAAATAGCAGGAGGAACAGCAGTAGCTGGATCAGCATGATAAGTAACAGTAGAAATAGCAGGAGGAACAGCAGTAGCTGGATCAGCATGATAAGTAACAGTAGAAATAGCAGGAGGAACAGCAGTAGCTGGATCAGCATGATAAGTAGCAGTAGAAATAGCAGGAGGAACTGAAGCCGGGGAAATTTAGTTTTCAAGAATGCCGTGAGTAGGAAGAAGGGGGTGTAACATCGTTTTCAGAACATCAATAAATAAAAAAAATTAAATATCTAAATTTTTATTTAAAATAATGTGTGTACAAGAACATATGAGTAATATACAATTGTGGGGACAGGAGTTACACAAACTCATGAAGCCATTATTACGTAAAGCGTTTCCCACAAAACTTGCAATAATTTAGAAGAAAATTTAATTAAAGGTGTGACGGGGTAAGCACTTAATACTAAAAGGGAAGTAATCTAACAAAAATGAATAATTTTAAGAAAACACAAATGAATATAATAAAAAGGTGATACTTAATAATGACTGGTATAGACTATTACATTAATGAGTCGGTAGTTCTAGCAACAGTACAGTACTTTATTTACATTAATAACACAATGGAAATACTAAGGTGTAATTTAGAAAAGAAACTGGACTTTTTCTCTTAACATTTTCTTGGAACTTAACAGAAATATAGTATAAGTTATGGTTAATGAGGGCAACACTAAAAATAAACAAGGACCATAAGGGAATGATTTCCTTTATTCAAGGAAACAAGAATAAACAAAAGACATGAATAAACACTCTATCAAAGAAATGCAAGAATTAAATAACACATGATGAAGAAAGGACATAAATTGTAATAAATAAAAATATATTAGAGTAACTATTAGATTAACTATATTAGAGTATATTATGATTAGAGTAACATAAATCTATTATTAGGAAAAATATGAGTGAAATTAGTTACATGGTATTGATTATATGATATTAATTATATAATATTAAGTAAATATTTCTTAGTCTACATTATCTTTCATATACATACACACATTTTTTCTCATCTACATTAATGATGTTCCAAATACCTCTCAACATCTCAAACCAATTTTATTTGATAATGACACACTCTTCATTTTCTCCAGTCCTAACCCTCTTATTTTGAATGATTCAGTGAATATTGAACTAAATAAAGTTCATCTTTGGCTAACTGCTAACAAACTCATCTTTAACGTTGACCTTCTATATTTTGTTTGGTAATAAATCCTCAGATCAAATTAATCTAAGAATTAACAATATCCAAATTAGTAACACAGTAGATGGTAATTAAATTCGATCCTTGGTGTTCTCATTGATAACAAGCTGAATTTTCAGGGACACATTTAAAATATAGCTAAAAAAGTTTCTAAAACAGTTGGCATTCTCTCTAAAATCAGATACTATGTACCTCACCTTGACCTGATGACGCTCTATTACTCTCTCATCTATCCTTATCTCAATTATGGTATCTGCTTGGGGGTTCTACTACCCAAAATCATCTACGTCTGCTAATTACTCAACACAAATCTATTGGAATAATAACAAACCCTGGCCCCCAGACTGCATTCGACCCGCTTACTTAAATCTTTGAATATGTAAGATAAGAAGCCACTGCACATCCTCTCAAGTGTACTCTATATATTTAAAACCCTGAACTGTAATGCCAATCTTGACCTTAAACGCTTCCCAGAAGGTTGTAACAGAACCCATGGGCACCACATCAAAAACAAATCTTGTTTCTTGTGTGGTTTCAAGATCCAGGGGGGTCTGGTAGCCGAGTAGACAGCGCGCAGGACTCGTAATTCTGTGGCCCGGGTTCGATTCCCGGACCAGGCAGAAACAAATGGGGAAAGTTTCTTTCACCCTGATGCCCCTGTTATCTAGCAGTAAATTAGGTACCTTGGAGTTAGACAGCTGTTACAGAGTTGCTTCCTGGGGGTGTTTGTGTGTGTGGGGGAAAAAATAATTTAGTAGTTAGTTACAGTTGATTGATTGACAGTTGTGAGGCGAGCCGAAAGAGCAGAGCTCAACCCCCGCAAGAACAACTAGGTGAATAAGTACCTATTTGATACTCCAAGAGTGCGACTGAACCAAACTAGAAATTCTCTGCAAATCAAGAGATCCAGAATGTGGAATGAGCTTCCCAGTCATTTCAAAGGCTGTACCTCTCTCAACCAGCTTAAGAGAAAAACCAAGTGCTACCTAATAAACTCCATGTAACCTACCATACCCCCCTAAATGTCAACCTATGTTTTGCTTTTTATTAACAATATTGATTATTGACTAACTAGTTTAACTGCTGATATCTGCCATATATAAACTTGAAAAAAATTGTAGCCTTCTGTTTATTTAGTTAAAATTACTTCTGCTGTTCTGTTTCAATTTCTGCTGTTCCATCCATCATACAATTTTTGTCATTCTTGATTTTCATTTTTCAATTCACGCTTTTGATCTCAATTAGTTTTAAGGTTTTAGTCTAGGTGTTTTTCCTTCATCTTGCCCGAAACGCTGTGCGTATTAGTGGCTTTAGGCATAGTATGTACTACCTGTAGATAAACTAAAAATCCACAATTCTGTTTGTAACTCATCTTGAATGTTTGCCCAAAATGCTATGTGTATTAGTGGCTTTAGGTACAATATGTACTAGCTCTATGTATAAATCCAACATTATGTTTGTAACTCATCATCTATGTATGTACTTTTCCTGAATAAAAATTTGATTTTGAATTTTGTATGTACTTTTACCTAAATAAAACTTATTTATGTATTTATTTTGTTATTACAGTCTCTCTTTTAAACTGGTTGGGAGGCATACAAATTTTAATTAAATTACAGTAATTTAATTAATTTAGCATTCCCAATAATTAGGAAACCCGCCATAACCTGCATTAATTTAGCATTCCCAATAATTAGGAAACCAGCGGTAGGGAATTTCATAAATGTACCTCACAATATAAACTGGGAATCTGAACTCAACAATACACAGGATATAAATTCATAATGGATATAAACTGCCAAAAGATTAAACAACACCTGATTCACAAGTGGCATACTTAAAGCAATTAACAAGAAACACGAATATGAAACAAAACATAGAATTGCCCTAATTACAAAAGAAGTTAAGAGATACTCATCAATGCTCACCAATATAATATGAAGAGCCAAAGCTTCCTTTTATGAGAATAGATTTAAAGAAGCAAAAGGAAATATGGAAATGAAAAAATCCACAAGGGCCGTGACGAGGATCGAACCTACTTCTGAGAACATCCCAGACACTGCCTTAATCGACTGAGCTACGACATGGATAAGGGCCTCATCACGACCCTTGTGGATTTGTTCATTTGATGCATCATGCTATTGTGATTTCTGTGTGTAGTGAAATATGAAAAGTACATGGAACATCATCTCTAACCTCCTAGAGTCTAAACAATAATCACATAACAAGCAGATAAAACTCTCCAATGATGGTTACACACCTGCAACAGACAGATATTGCAACTGAATTCAATAGCTTCTTTTCATCAATTGGTACAAACCTTGCCAGAAAAATCCCAGAGACCCAGACACATGTTATTACAAATCTCACAGGCAGCTGTCCTAACTCTCTACTCCTTTTGCCAGTCAGCCCAAAAGACATTATATCCATAATTCAATCACTTAACACAAAAGCTGGGAACATTTTTGAAATACAATCTATGATATATATAAAAGTGCTGCCCCTGCTCTTGCACTACCCATAGCTCTGCTATTCATCAAATTTCTAGACCGTCATACTTTTCCTGGTATCCTTAAGAAAGCAAGAGTGATGCCAGTTCATAAAGGAGACAAGACAGCTGACAAAAAATATTACAGACCAATATCAAATCTACCAATACTTTCAAAAAATATATGAAAAAATTATTTATAAACAGCTCTATTTGTACTTTGTAAAATTCAACATACTACCGATTAAATCCACAAAGACCGTGATGAGGGTTTGAACCTACGTCCAGGATGATCCCAGATGCGCATTAATCGACTGCGCCGCGACATGGTAATAGGAACTGCAACCGGGTTTGCTAATGCTCACACACGGATCCCACAGTCTCTCCGAGACACAAACTGGAGTTTTACACAATTCTCCCATGCACTTGGGATCTGTCAACAAGCTGTTCTACCTCTTAAGAGGTAGACTATATTGCTCTGGACTATATAGATTCCTATCTCAGTGACAGACATGTACATGTAGTCATCAATAGCATAACCGTCCTTACTCTACTCACTTGAACAAAAGATTGCCACAGGGCAGCAACTTGGGACCTCTCCTATTTCTTATATATGTACATCAATGATGTGCCAAATGTTTCTAGCATTCTTAAACCTATACTATTTGCAGACGATACTACCATTGTCTATTCTTACCCTACCCCCACACACTAAATAATATTGTCAACAGTGAATTAAAAAAGTCCACTCATGGATGTCAACCAATAAACTTACATTAAACATTGAAAAGACCATCCACAAGTTATTTGGTAGAAAGTAAGTAATTATCAAAAGAAGGCACCAAACCTTATTTTGTAGTAAACTATCAAATCAGATTCAACTTCAGGCAGCACTTTTATATATATCATATATTGTATTTCAAAAATGTTCCCAGCTTTTGTGTTAAGTGATTGAATTATGGATATAATGTCTTTTGGGCTGACTGGCAAAAGGACAGATAATGTTAACATTACCCATAAAAATGATGGGAAGTTCTTTGGCCTATACATAGTCATGGGACTGAACTTTAGCACCCTTATACAACACACAGCTAAAAGTCTAAAAAATGGTCGGTATACTTTCTATTATCAGAAATTATATTCCTCAAGCCCATCATCACTCGGCAAAAATCTGCTATCAGAACAGTAACGAACCCTAGTCTTCAGACAACACACAGCCCCTCTATTTAAGTCCCTTAACATGCTAAACATACACTCAGTCCACACATTCTCATGTGCTATCTACATGTATAAAACCTGGTTTATAAAAAACCCTGGTTTCCTGGAAACCAGGTGTAAAACCTGGTTTCCTAAACGCTAATCTCGATCTGAAACTTTTCCTTGATATATGTAATAGAACCCAAAGCCACACCAGAAACAGAAACAAACATCTCTTTGATATCCCCAGAGTCAGACTAAACTTGTGCAAACATTCCATGCAAATAAAATGGCCCAGTCTTTGGAACTCACTCCCAGATGAATTAAAAAATTGCCCAATCCATGCTCTGTTCAAAAGTAAAGGAAAAAAAAGGACCTAATTTCATCCTCACAGTTTCCTACCTTGTGCTTCAAACTTAAACTGTACATCTGAAAGGGTACACTGCTAAAATGTACCCTTTCATTTTTAAGGACCTGCCTGAAATCGTATGCAAGCTAGTGGCTTTGCATGAATGTAAAAATACCAATGTTATGTAATGACACCAACCCATTGTACCTTCTTGCAAATAAATTATTATTATTTTTATTATTACCCAGGACAATGTGATTGCGGAACGCCAGGCAAAGCATCTTAACCGCTACACCACAGAAACTGTACATAACTGAACATTTTAGTTATATTGTATATATGGCAATGGAAATTTTGTTTGTTGTCAAAGTGAACACCAAGGAACTTCCCATCAACTCTGCTCATAATTTGGTATTGTTAAGTCTTAGACAATGAATCACAACAGATATGGTCGAGATATGATGACCAAACCACACACCAGAAGATGAGGAGACGACGACATTTCGGTCCGTCCTGGACCATTATCAAATCAATTGTGATAATGGTCCAGGACGAACCGGGATGTTGTCGTCTCATCTTCTGGTGTGTGGTTTGGTCATCATAGTCTTAAGATTAACTTGATTGTTGAACTTCTTACCAAACAAAAATGTAAAACGCCTTGTCGATGTTAATGGAAAGTTTGTTAACAGTCAATGTAATGGACTTCATTTAGTTCAGTATGCACCATGTCATTTAGAATAAGTAGGTTAACAAGTGAGAAAACTTGAAGATGTTTCTTCTTCATGTGATGAAGAGAAAATATGAAGGTATTTGGAAGATATATATGAGAAAAACGAGTTGACCAAGTATGCTACCCTTGCAGAATGCCAATGTTAATTGAGAAAGTGGGAGAAGTAGCAGCGTTCACTGAAATATACTGCTGACAGAGATAAGATTGCAAGTACTAAAGGGAGTGACCTCTAACTCCATAGTGTTGGAGTTTCAGAAGAAGGTTATTGTGGTTAACAGTGTCAAAACCCTTGCATAAGTCAACAAACCTATGGGGAGCTCATTTTTGTTAAGTACTACATGTAATAATTTAAGCATATTTATAAGAGCAGTGTTGGTGCTTTTATGGGTCTGAAGCCACACTGTATTATCACACGAGGATAACCTCAATAAATTCCTCTCCCAATGTGATCTATCTGAACAAACTGACCCTATTAGTACCTCAACTTAATTATCCCATTGTTACCAATAATGTAAGTCATTAATAGGAGTTAGCTAAGTTCTATAACATATTGTTACTGTAAGTGGACAGTGACCTTGTATGTTAGGATAATTGTCATGTTAATAATATTATTAATAATAATTTATTCACAAACAAGTACAATGGGTTGGTGAGATTACATAAGATTGGTATTTTTACATTCTTGTAAGGTCACTAACACGCACAGTGTTTCCTGCAAGTTCTATAACATATAGTTACTGTGAGTGAACAGTTACTTTGTATATTGAGATAATTGTCAAGTAAGTTCTGTAACACTTCTAGTTACTGAGAGTGGACAGTGACCTTTTATGTTAAAACAATCGTCCAGTTCTTTATAATATAATTAAAAGGTAATAGGTAAGAGCCAAGTATTACACCATATTCTATCTATAAATAATATGGGCCAATGATTGCTCCTAAGCAAGTAAGTAATTATCAAAAGAAGGCACCAAACCGGGAAGGCTATGTAGCACCATCAAATACGCAAAATAATCAGAGGGCGCTAAATATCACCAAGGATGCCAATACGAGAACAAAAACGCATAAGGCGAACGATATCAAAAGTATCCGAGTCACCAAGAATTCTATCGAGGGACAGGTGACCGCGAGGGGCGGTCGGAAAGCAAGACATACGCTCGTCCTGGAAGTCAGGACATTCAAGAAGGACATGCACGACCGTAAGAGGGACAATGCAACTAGGACAATAAGGAGCAGGGCGGCGCTCCATCAAGTGACCATGGGTTAAGCGAGTATGGCCAATACGCAACCTCGCCAGAGCTGTTTCCCACCGCCGGTTACGGTGGAAGGAGGACTGCCACGAGGAAACACAACATTTAAGAGTACGTAGCTTGTTACCAGTAACAGACAACCAAGAAGCCTGCCAACGGGTAAGGACTGAGGAATGGATAACCGGGTAAAAGTCGGAATACGGAATGCCCTTACGAGAGATGGGACAAGAGCGGACAGCTTCCTTGGCGGCAGCATCCGCACGCTCATTTAAAGACACACCAATATGGCTGGGAACCCAACAAAACTCAACCGACTTAAATTTACTATGAACGAGAAACAGCCAATGCTGGATCTCGACAACCACTGGATGAACTGGATTAAAGGACCCGAGAGCCATGAGGGCACTACGAGAGTCAACAACAACTACAAAGGAAGACTGACAACGAGAAAGTAGGAGACGAAGAGCATAGAGAATAGCATAAAGTTCCGCTGTAAAGATGCTAGTCTCCGGAGGCAAGCGACACATATAAGTGCGATCAGGAAAAACAACAGAGTAGCCAACACCGTCCGCTGACTTAAACCCATCGGTGAAGACAGAAACGGAGCGGGAGTGAGAAGAAAAGTGCTCGAGGAAAAGGCGTTTTAGAACCGTAGGAGGGGTAAAAGCTTTAGTGATATGAGTCAAGGATGTACAAAACCTCGGAAGAGGGACCCTCCACGGGGGCAAAGAAGGAACAACACGAGGAGAAACATCAGAAATACGAACGGAAAGAGAATCCTGTAGGCGAGATAACCGGACAGAAAGAGGGAGGTGGTGAAGAGGAACAGGAACCGCAGGAGGGGTAAAAGTTAAAGCACGACAGAGGCGAGAGGAAGGATGTTGCAAGGACCGCGCAAGATAGCGAAGACAGTAGCGATCACGGCGGTCCTGGAGAGACAGGAAGCCAGTGTCAACATACAAGCTAAGGACGGGAGTCGAACGAAAGGCACCAGAACTGAGGCGCAACCCAGTATGGTGCAAAGCATCAAGACGGCGAAGAGTAGAAGGAGAAGCAGACGAGTAAGCAGGGCAACCATAATCGAGCTTAGACAGGACGAGAGAGGAATGTAAAGCAAGGAGAGTGCGCCTATCTGCCCCCCAAGAAGTATGGGACAAGACCCGAAGGAGGGTAAGGGCCTTAGAGCACTCAACACGGAGGTAAGAGATATGGGGAGACCAAGACAAACGAGTGTCAAGGAATAACCCCAAAAGCTTCGCGGAATCTTTGTATTCAAGGGGATGACCATAAAGTGACAAAGAGGGACGAAGAACAACCCGTTTCCGCGTAAAAGTCATGGCACAAGTCTTAGAAGTAGAGAACTTGAAGCCATGACCTGTGGCCCAAGACAACACGGCATCAATTGCAAGTTGAAGCCGGCGTTGAAGGAGAGGCCATAGAGAGCGGAGAAGACACCAGAAGGAAGAGAGGAAAGAAGACCATTGAGGGCAACCAGAAAAAGAGTAGTGCTCAGAACACTACCCTGGGGCACACCTTCGTATTGCTGAAAAGAGGGAGACAGAGCAGTACCAAGGCGCACCCGAAAGGAACGACGAGAGAGGAAGCTGCGGAGAAAGAGAGGGAGATGACCACGAAGGCCAAAAGAATGAAGTTGAGATAGGATATGATAACGCCAAGTGGTGTCGTAAGCCTTTTCTAGGTCAAAAAGGACGGCAACAACGGAGGTCTTCGCAGCAAAAGCAGTACGAATATAGACCTCCAAGTTCACCAGGACATCTGTCGTGCTGCGGCACTTGCGGAAACCAAATTGAGAAGGGGAGAGGAGGTGATGGTGTTCCAGGAACCACATCAGACGAACGTTAACCATACGTTCAAAGAGTTTGCAGACACAACTTGTGAGAGCAATAGGGCGAAAGTCCTTAGGGGAAGTACCCAGAGACCCCGGTTTGCGAACAGGGAGGACAACGGCATCGAGCCAGTCCTCAGGGACTGACGACGACTCCCAGATCCGATTATACAGACTCAGTAAATACTGAGACTTGCTCGGAGGGAGATGGCGAAGCATCTCATAATGAATACCATCGGAGCCCGCCGCCGTAGAACCGCAGAGGGCCAGGGCAGAACGAAGTTCAGAGAGAGAGAAGGGATCATTATAGGGAAGCTGAAGATGAGTGCAGAAATCTAAAGGACGAGACTCAAGGACAGGTTTACGAAGAAGGAAAGATTGGGGAAGATGAAGACCAGAGCTAACAGAAGAAAAGTGGGAACCCAGTTCGGAAGCGACTTGCAACGGGTCCGCCACAAGAGTATCATGGAGGTGAAGGACCGGTGAAACATCGGGAACGAACTTACCCGCTATCTTGCGGATACGCTTCCAGATCTGGGCCAGACGGGTTTCGGACGTAATTGTCGAGACATAAGATGCCCAACATTCACGTTTAGCCGTACGGATGGCACTACGGGCCACCGCACTCGCTTTCCGAAAGAAAAGAAAGGAATCGGTCGTCTGCCTACGGCGGTGCTTCTTCCAGGCTGCACGCTTACAGCAGACAGCCCGAGCACAGTCCGCATTCCACCAGGGAATGCACTTCCGTGGACCCGAGAGGAAGAGCGAGGAATAGAGCGGAGGGCAGCGTCGAAGACAGTGTCATGAAAAAGGAGGAGAGCGCGAGAGAGGGGCAGAAGGGAGAGGTCAGAGAGAGTAGCACTGAGGGAAAATAGGGTCCAGTCCGCCTTAGCAAACTGCCACCTAGGGAAAGAGAGGGAAGGGCGAAAAGAGAAAAAGGAAACAAGGATGGGGAAATGATCACTTCCATGGAGGTCATCAAGAACCTGCCACGTGAAATCTAAGTAAAGAGAAGAAGAGCAGAGAGAAAGATCAAGACAAGAAAGGGTGCGAGTCCGAGAGTCCAAATGAGTGGGCTCACCAGAATTCAGAAGAGACAGGGAAGAAGAGAGGAGAAACGGCTCAAGGAGGCGACCCCGGGTATTCGTCAGAACGTCACCCCAAAGAGAATGACGACAATTGAAGTCACCCAGCAGAAGCACAGGCTCCGGCAAGGAGTCTAGGAGGTGTTTCAAATCAGGAAGAGAGAGCGGGACACTCGGGGGGAGATAAATGGAACAAACTGTGTACCATTTCCCCACAAAGATACGAGCAGCAGAACAATGGAGAGGCGAAGGAAAAAGTAAAGGAACAAAGGGAACATCAGCCCGAATCAAGAGAGCAGAAGAATTAGAAGCCCCAGCAATGGCTGGGGGGGGGGGGGAGAGAAAGGAATAGCCACGAAAACGACCAGGACGAGCACCAAGCATTGGCTCCTGGAGACAGACACAAAGGGGCGAAAACCGCGAAACCAGAAGTTGGAGTTCGAGAAAATTGGCGTAATAACCTCGAACGTTCCATTAAAGAATGGACAACGACGAGAAGAGAAAGGACAAAAACAGAGAACAAGGAAGAAACAAAGGCGAAAGACCAACAGAGCACGTTAAAGAATATCAGGGTCGGGATCAGGGTCAGCAAAGTCAGGGTTAGGGGGCATGGGTAAACTGAGCAAAGACGGAGGGAAGGAAACGGGAGAACAGATCAGAGGTGGGCGGGCAGGGTCCGGAGGAGGAGGAGGAGGAGGAGGAGGAGACAACGGAGAGGAGCAGTCAAGGACAGCAGCAGGAAGAGGGGGAGTAGAAAGAGAGGAGCGCACCCCAGCAAGAGCAGCAACCGAAAGGGAAGCAGGGGCCAAAGAAACCTCCATAGCAGGAACAGGGGGCGCAAGCACTGAAACGGGAGGGGAAGGAGCAACAGAGCCAGAAGGAGGAGCTGAGGAAGAAAGCGAAGCCTTCTTACCCGCCGGGGAAGAGGAAGGAGAGGAGCCAGGCTTACGCTTCTGACTTAAAGAGACCGGTGTCCCAGCAACTACGTACCGGGCAACGGATTCCAGTGTCTCAACAGGAGAAGCCGAACGAGAGCACACACGACGGCCGTTAGGAGAGCGATGGACATCCGCCCGCACCGACAGGCGGCGGGGAGAGCGGATAGATGGAGGAAGAGGATGGGAAGGAGGATCGGAGGGGGACGAGGAAGAAGACACAGAAGACACGACAGACCGGGTAGAAGGAAGGGGAACCCCAGACAGAGGACCAGGAGGAGGATCCTTCGGGAGAGAACGCAAAGGGACAGAGGAGGGGGCAGTGGGCGCATCAGGGTCCAAGGCCCGGAAACGGTTGTGAGTCTGAGGAAGGCGGGAAGGACGAGGAGAGGAAGAGCGCAACACACGAGCATAAGAGATATTAGCATAAGGCGGGAGCCGGCGAACCTGGCGCCTCGCCTCAGGAAAAGAGAAACGCTCCCGGTGCTTCAAGTTGAGGACGGCTGCCTCAAACTTGTAATGGACACACGCACGGGAGAAGGTAGGATGGGCCTCACCGCAGTTGAGGCAACGAGCCTGGGGAGAAGCGCACTCCGACTTAGAGTGACCTTCGCCACCACACAAAGGACAGAGAGAGACAGTCCCGGAGCAGCGGAGGGCACCATGCCCAAACCTCCAGCACTTGTTGCAGAGCCGATGAGAAGGAATGTACTCCTGGACAGAGCACCTGGCACCAGCAAGAATGACAGAGGGTGGAAGGGTCCTACCATCAAAGGTAATCTTCACAACCCGGAGGGGTTGACGGCGACTACCACGAGGGGGACGAGTAAACGTGTCCACCTGGAGAATAGAGTGGCCCTGGGCAGCGAGGATATGTCAAATATCGTCGTGGCAGTCGCGCAGGTCCCGAACACCGGTCGCAACATGGGGCGGGAGCAAAATAGTGCCAACACTGGCATTCAACTGAACGTTCTTCGAGACCCGAACGGGGGTCTCGCCAAGGCAGGATAAGGCAGCCAAGCGGGAAGCAGCATCCTGAGAAGGAGCAGCAACGACACGTGTACCGAGACGAGTGGGGTTGAAAGTAATGGAGGCATCCACGGAATCAATGAGATGTCGATGGAGGGAGAAATCGTCACGAGGCGCAGAATCAAGAGGGAGGAGATCAAAATATTTGGCCCACGAAGCGGGACCAAACAAGGCTTGATAGGTAGCAGAACTGGAAGGAATCGAGCGAGGGCGGCCGTGACGAGGACGGCGGTGAGAACCCCCAGAGAGAGAGGGGTTAAAAGGCGCAGTAGTTACAACTAGAGAAGGAGCCGCGCCAGGGGACGAGGTAGTCACCACTGGGGGCTTGGGGCTCGACCCAACCACAGAGGAGGGAGGGGAGCCAGAGGAAGGAGTCAGAGAGGCCAAAGGAGGAGCAAGGTCGGGGCCCAATGCAGTGGAGGCTACAGAGCCCGGTCTTCCAATACGGACCGACTCGGGGGCTTGGTCGCCCACCCCACGAGCCTGAGAAGGTAAACCAGAAGAAGCCGAAGCAGGGGTAATCATCTTGACGAAAGAAAGAATTCACTCACGAATGTGCCCCCACACCCACCATGAAGCCACAATTAAGAGGCAGGACACCCAACAAGAAGCTATCGCCGATCTTGTAGGGGCCTCCTAGGGGTGCGTCGCGAGTATACGCCCCACAAACGCCACCTTAAGAAACCGACAGTCCGTCGAGATCGGGTTCAGTGACGAAGTGGGGATTGACAATAAAAGGTTCCCCTCGCTCTCGACGTCGGGTACTGCAGTTCTACGGGTGCATGAGTATGCCTCCTCAAGCACCCGGGCGTCAAAATAGAAGAAGTCCAAGGGAAGAACCAGAACGAGCAAAAGGTCGGTAGGAAACGGCAAGCAGATAGGAGAAGAGGGGGGAGAAAAACGAAACAGAAGGAAAAGGAAAAGATGCCCAGCAGAATTGGAGAGGACGGCAGCAGGAGCACAAGGCTAGAAAAGGACAGAGGACTGTCCCAAGGAGCATCACACTCTGGCAGCCGCCCACTAAGCCCCCACACGGCGACAACGAGCTGAGCGGGGAGGGGGTGGGTTAATACAAGTGGCAGAGTCAGGCTAATAGTATTATTGTCAGATAACATAATTGCCAGTATTCTAATATAATTGTGTCAGGATAATATTATTGTCATTCAGGATAATATATTTACCAGCACGCTAATGTAACTGCCAGTGTCAGGCTAATATAATTGCCAGTCAAACTCATTTAATTGAGTCAGGATAATATAATTGCCAGTCAAGTTAATGCAATTATCAGTCAGCATATATGTAATATAATTGCAAATCAGTATAATATTATTGAAGGTTAAGATAATATAATTCTCAGTCAGGCTATTATAATTGTCGGATTCAGGCTAATATAATTGCCGGAGTCATGCTCACATAATTCACAGTCAGGATAGTATAATTGATGGACAAGTTAATGTAATTATTAGTCTGGATACATATAATATACCTAGTAATTGCAAGTCTGTTAATACAATTGCCAGGCAAGATAATATAATTGCCAAAGTCAGGATAATATAATTGCCAGTCAGGATAATATAACTGCTAAACATAAATATCTCAGCCTGGCAAATATTAACAGCTGAGTAATATATATTACTATACATCGTTGGGCTCGAGTAATATATATTTCCAGCTCAGAAAATTATAAATGCCAGTTAGGCTAATATGAGTACTCAACTAAGGTTAGTCTTTTATCAGAATCTATCTTAATGCACACAATAATGCAAGGGTTAGATCACTATAACTGCTGTAGATAGGCCAGACTACTAAAAAATCTGATACAAATATAAATGAAGAGGTTTAGCTGAAATAAATTCCAGTCTAATATATATTTGTTAATAATTTATATATCTCAGTCATTAAGCAAAATAACAAAAATTACTTTAATACCAGTATTTCATAAAAATAGTACAATAGTATATATATAAAACCACAGTTAAAAGTTAACAATCAACTAGAGTGCTTTTGGCTTGCTTTCAAGCCTTCAAATGTGGTGGCAGTGATGGCACTGCCAATGCCAGCACTGTGGCTGTGGAACATTGCCACGTTTCTTCTGTGGCAAAGAAGAAAACGGAATGGAAGCTATGAGGTACACAGATATCAACGAAGAAAATTGGTACCAGTTGTACAAACACGATCATGACAACAGAAAGGAAAATAGGGCAGGGGTTGGAGAGTGAGAAACAAGTTAACGTAAAGTAGCAACACTATGTTTTTGAATACAGTATTTGGAATTGGGTAAGCTAAAACAGTATAAAAATATATAATAAAATAATGGTTGCAGCTATGGAGAGTGCAAGATATTTTCCTGATAAAGTTTACAATTTCTAACAATTTTAAAATTGGAAAAATGGTATTATAAGTTAATGAACTAATATGTGCTTTAATATACATTATACTTTAAACATTTTCGATTTATCTCTCACACTCAAAATGTTTAACCTATCACCAAAATGCACCGTCTTGTGAGTTTTCATACTACAAAGATGACCAAATCTCTTTTAAAACTCTCGACACTCATGAAGGTTTATCATTCAAATGCACTAACATGTGTGCTTTTATACCTTTACGTGACTTAAATAATCTGCCACATTTATCACACTCAAAAGGCCTTTCTTCTGTATGTACCAACATGTGACATATTATAGATCCACGATCTCTAAACCTTCTGCCACACTCATCACACTCAAAAGGTCTTTCATCATTGTGCATCATCATGTGAGTCTTCATACTTCCAACCTGACTGAACCTCTTCCCACACTCTGGACACTTATGAGGTTTTTCACCCGAATGCAATAACATGTGAGTCTTCATATTTCCAACCCGACTGAACCTCTTCCCACACTCTGGACACTTATGAGGTTTTTCACCCGAATGCACTAACAGGTGAGTCTTCATATTTGTAAACTGATTGAACTTCATCCCACACTCTGGACACTTATGAGGTTTTTCACCCGAATGCACTAACATGTGAGTCTTCATACTTCCAACCCGACTGAACCTCTTCCCACACTCTGGACACTTACGAAGTTTTTCACCAGAATGCACTAACATGTGAGTCTTCATTCTTCCAAGATGAATGAATCTCTTCCCACACTCTGGACACTTATGAAGTTTTTCACCAGAATGCACTAACATGTGAGTCTTCATATTTCCAACCCGACTGAACCTCTTCCCACACTCTGGACACTTATGAAGTTTTTCACCAGAATGCACTAACATGTGAGTCTTCATACTTCGAAGCTGAATGAATCTCTTCCCACACTCTGGACACTTATGAAGTTTTTCACCCGAATGCACTAACATGTGAGTCTTCATATTGCTAAACTGATTGAACTTCATCCCACACTCTGGACACTTATGAGGTTTTTCACCCGAATGCACTAACATGTGAGTCTTCATATTTCCAACCTGACTGAACCTCTTCCCACACTCTGGACACTTATGAAGTTTTTCACCAGAATGCACTAACATGTGAGTCTTCATACTTCCAAGCTGACTGAATCTCTTCCCACACTCTGGACACTTATGAGGTTTTTCACCCGAATGCACTAACATGTGAGTCTTCATATTTCCAACCCGACCGAACCTCTTCCCACACTCTGGACACTTATGAGGTTTTTCACCCGAATGCACTAACATGTGAGTCTTCATACTTCCAAGATGACTGAACCTCTTCCCACACTCTGGACACTTATGAGGTTTTTCACCCGAATGCACTAACATGTGAGTCTTCATACTTCTAAGCTGACTGAACCTCTTCCCACACTCTGGACACTGGTGAGTCTTCATCTTCTTTATGATAGGTGCAGTTTGTGGGAAGGTTTTCTCCTCGGATGACTGCATGAGTGGTGATGCTGCGTGACGCCTCACGGTGGGGCGTCAATGTTGAGGCTTAGGCAAGGCTTGAGTGTTGTTTCTTAGGCTGTTGTAGAGTTAGACTTGATGTGAGCACTTGAAGGTCAATGGTGGGCTTCTTCTTTATGATAGGTGCAGTTTGTGGGAAGGTGGTTGTGTTGATTTAGGGGCGACGACGATCGTACGTGGGAAGGTTTTATGCTCATGTCTGGACACTCACCATCCCGTGTTGTGATAATGGCGGCGACGCTCACCTAGGCGTTCCAGTGTTCTTTCTGGTGCCATATTTTATTTTTCTACTTCTTACTATTGTTTGTAACTGGTTTTCTACATTTAACTCTTATGTTTTCCTCTTTTTTTTTAATTAAAGAATATGCTTGCAATTCATTTATTAAAATACAATGGTACTCGTTTATATACTTTCTGAAGGAAACATTGCTCCCATGGTGAATGCACTACTTTGCATTCTTTTTATTTATTTATTTATTTATTTATTTATTTATTTATATATATACAAGAAGGTACATTGGGTTTGTGAGAATACATTGGATAGTACAGTATTTACATTCTTGTAAAGCCACAAAGGGAATACTTAAATCTATTAATAAAAAACATGACCTTGAGAAGAAGTCACTGCACATTCTCTCATGTGTATTATACATATATAAAACGCTAAACTATAATGCCAATCCTGATCTCAAAAGCTTCATAGAAGGTTGTAACAGAACCCATGAGCACCACACCAGAAATAAATACAGTTTTGATATTCCTAGAGTACGACTTAATCAAACTAGAAATGCTCTACAAATCAAGGGGCCCAGAATGTGGAATGACCTTCCCAACCATGTTAAAGACTGTACCTCTCTCAACCAGTTTAAGTTAAAAGCGAAGCTATACCTAATAAATTCCCTGTAACCTACCTTACCCTTCTATTGTCAACCAATGTCTGTTTTTTCTTTAAAGAGCGCTGTTTGTCTACATAATTGTATTTGTGCTGCTTTTTCATCTATGTTTTCATTTCTTGTTTTCATTCTACTCATTATACTCAATTAGTATTAAGCTTGTCATTTAAGTTTTTCATGCCCGAAACGCTTTACGTAATAGTGGCTTTAGGCATTGTATGTACTAGCTCTACCTATAAGTCAAACAATCCTTGTAAAAATTTATTGTATGTATGTACCTTACCTAAATAAAATTGTATTGTATTGTATTGGATTGTATTGTATAAGTATAGGTTAGGAATTGTCTCCAAAGAATTCTCAAAGAATTACTCATTATTGCTATCTAAGATAATTAGACGAGCCAAAACTAAATACTACGAAGATAAATTTACCCAAATAAAGAGCAACATTAAACAAACTTGGAGCACAATTTCACAAATATTGGGATCAAAGAAATCTTTAAATATAAATAATATGTTTAAATATGTTTATTCAGGTAAGGTACATACATACATACAAGTGATGTTACATTAATGGATTGATATATAGATAGAGCTAGTACATACAATGCCTAAAGCCACTATTACGCAATGCGTTTCGGGCAAGAAAAACATTTATATCTAGAACTTAATACTAATTGAGCATAAAGAATAAAAAGTGTTGAGAACAAATACAAATAAAGATAAAAAAAAGGGGGAACATGACTGAAAAAGCAGCACAAATACAATAGGTTGACAAACAGTGTTGATTAAACAAAAAAAAAATTACAGACATGGGTTGACAATAGAGGAGTGAGGTAGGTTACAGGGAATTTATTAGGTAGTGTTTAGTTTTTATCTTAAACTGGTTGAGAGAGGTACAGTCTTTAACATGGTTGGGAAGCCGGTCATTCCACATTCTGGGTCCCTTGATTTGTAGAGCATTTCTAGTTTGATTAAGTCGTACTCTAGGAATATCAAAACTGTATTTATTTCTGGTGTGGTGCTCATGGGTTCTGTTACAACCTTCAATGAAGCTTTTGAGGTCAGGATTGGCATTACAGTTCAGCGTTTTATATATGTATAATACACAAGAGAGAATGTGCAGTGACTTAATATCTAACATATTCAGAGATTTGAGTAAGGGTACCGAGTGATGTCTGGGGCCAGAGTTGGATATTGTCCTAATAGCAGCTTTGTGTTGGGTAATAAGAGGACGTAAATGATTTTGGGTAGTAGAACCCCAAACACAAATACCATAGTTGAGGTATGGATAGATGAGGGAGTAATAGAGAGTAACCAGGGCAGGGCGGGGTACATAATATCTGGTCTTAGAAAGAATGCCAACAGTTTTTTAAACTTTTTTTGATATATTTAGAATGTGACCCTGGAAATTCAGCTTGTGGTCGATGAGAACGCCAAGGAATTTGCCATCTAATTTGTTACAAATTTGTAACAAACCAAAAAACCAAAAACAAAAATTTGTAACAAACCAAAAAAATAACAAACCGACACTCCTGTTTAATAACGATGGTCAGGTTTCAGCCTCTGATTCTGCTATTGAGTTCAATAGGTTCTTCTCTTCCATTGGTTCATCCCTTGCAAATGATATTCCATCTTCCAGTACTGACATTAAGGACTATCTTACAGGTAACTATCCACAGTCTCTGTACCTAAAGCCTATTAACTCCACTGACGTCAATGAGATAATCCTTTCCCTTAAAACCAAGTCTGGTGCCCTTGAGGAGATACCAACTTTAATTTACAAAAAAGCCTCCAGATCTTTAGCCCCTGCTATTGCTTTGCTCTTCAACAAGTCACTTGAACTCCAAACCTTTCCAGATATTCTAAAAAAAGCGAGAGTAACGCCTGTCCACAAATGTGGTGATCCCACAGATGTTAACAACTACAGACCTATATCAATCCTGCCAAACTTGTCAAAAAATTTTGAAAAACTAATCTATAAGCAGCTTTACTCATATCTAGCCAAACTCAATATACTTAGCCCTTGCCAATATGGCTTCAGACCCAAAAAAAGCACTAACGATGCACTTATTAGTATGCTTAACTCGATTCATACAGCTCTTGATAAAATGGAGTTCCCTGTTGGGTTATTTGTGGACCTGCGTAAAGCTTTTGACACTGTCAACCACCAAAACCTTCTTCTTAAATTACATCATTATGGAGTCAGAGGACACTCCCTACAATACCTCAAATCCTACCTTACTGACAGGCTCCAATATGTTTCTGTGAATAATACAATTTCTCCCACCCTACCCATCAACATTGGTGTTCCTCAGGGCAGCATACTTGGCCCTCTCCTCTTTCTCATCTACATTAATGACCTTCCAAATGCCTCCCAACACCTCAAACCAATTCTATTTGCTGACGACACAACCTTCATTTACTCCAGTCCTGACCCCCTTGCTCTAAATGCCACAGTAAGTACTGAGCTAAATAAAGTCCATCTTTGGCTAACTGCCAACAAACTCACCCTTAACATTGACAAAACTTTCTATATTCTGTTTGGCAATAAATCCTCTAGTCAAATAAATCTCAAAATAAACAATACCCAAATTTGTTACAAATTAGATGGCAAATTCCTTGGCATTCTCATTGACCACAAGCTGAATTTCCAGGGACACGTTCTAAATATATAAAAAAAAGTTTCAAAAACTGTGGGCATTCTTTCTAAGATCAGATATTATGTACCACGCCCTGCCCTGGTGACTCTCTATTACTCCCTTATCTATCCATATCTCAACTATGGTATTTGTGCTTGGGGCTCTACTACCCAAAATCACTTAATTACGTCCTCTAATTACTCAACACAAAGCTGCTATTAGGACAATATCCAACTCTGGCCCCAGACATCACTCGGTACCCCTACTCAAATCTCTGAATATGTTAGACATTAAGTCACTGCACATTCTCTCATGTGTATTATACATATATAAAACGCTAAACTATAATGCCAATCCTGATCTTTAAAGCTTCATAGAAGGTTGTAACAGAACCCATGAGCACCACACCAGAAATAAATACAGTTTTGATATTCCTAGAGTACGACTTAATCAAACTAGAAATGCTCTACAAATCAAGGGGCCCAGAATGTGGAATGACCTTCCCAACCATGTTAAAGACTGTACCTCTCCCAACCAGTTTAAGTTAAAAACGAAGCTATACCTAATAAATTCCCTGTAACCTACCTTACCCTTCTATTGTCAACCAATGTCTGTTTTTCTTTAATGAGCGCTGTTTGTCGACTTAATTGTATTTGTGGTGCTTTTTCATCTATGTTTTCATTTCTTGTTTTCATTCTACTCATTATACTCAATTAGTATTAAGCTTGTCATTTAAGTTTATCATGACCGAAACGCTTTGCGTAATAGTGGCTTTAGGCATTGTATGGACTAGCTCTACCTATAAGTCAACCAATCTTTGTAAAAATTTATTGTATGTATGTACCTTACCTAAATAAACATTTTATTTTTTATTTATTTTTTTACTAGTACGCGCAGCGTTTCGGGCAGGTCCTTAATCTAGCAGATAATTTTAAGTAGGTAATTTCAATCAGAATTGATAAATGATAAAGATACATTACAAGAGAAAAATGAGATGAGAGAGATAAGTAAGTATATTAAAGCACATTGTTATATTAAATTTATTTTTTTTTTTCAATCAAATAAATCATCAATCAGTATATATGATTGGTAATAAACAAGTTGTAATAAATAGAATACAAGCAGATCCACAAAAAGTAGGCAAGACAATAAGCAAATACATTCATAAACAAATTTGTAATAGAGAAGGAGCACCACCGCTGGCTGGAAGGATACAAGACGCTTTGTACACTGACAACATCGCGCACAAGTTCAAGTATGTTTATTGAGATAAGCAATAAATACATCTCAAAGAGATAGAGTAGCTTAGGCTATTTCTATCCCCCTCTACTTCAAGTCCCTCAAGGGGCGCACAAATTCAGTGAGTACAAATAGACAAATAACATTACAAGAATCCCATTTAACATTGCAGGTTAATATAGTAAGTACAGCATATAATTGTTACACTCTTGGGGCAAAATTCTTGTAGCTCCTAAGTATACTGTCTATTATACCATTATCATACATCCAAACAATTTGATGTGGTACACTATTTATTTCCTTATTTCTATAGTTTCAATAAGTTGACACTCTAATACATAATGTTCTAAGGTGTGGGCGTGCGGCATACTACATAATTTACACTCCTTATCTTTTTCACTGACATCAACACCGTATTACCAGATATATTTATATCCTAATCTTAATCTCATGTAAATTGAATCCTTCCAAGTAGACTTTCCTTTACCATAAGTGAAGGACGAATTTGTATTTATTATTGAATAATTCTTAAGTGTGTTACTACTGTCCACCATTGCCATTCTCTTTATCATTTCTTCACCCTCCTGAATCATCTTGATTCTTGTTTTTATTTGTTTCAAGGTTAACTGACATACAACATCAACAAGAGTTTTTTCAGTGGCTCTCTTCGCTATGTCATCAACTACCTCATTCAACAGTATTCCCACATGTGAAGGGATCCACATGAATCTTACTTTATACCCAGTTTTTTCTAGTCTCTTAACATTCTCTCTACACTCTATCACAATATTCTGATATACTGGGCGTCTGCTATTTAAAGACACTAACGCTCCTCTGCTGTCAATAAAGAAGCAAGCATTTTTACCACATTTGACTACTTCCTGTAATCATGCTAATACTCCTTGGAGTTCAGCCTGAGTTGAAGAGACATTGTCAGTTAAGCGGCGTCCAATAACAGTATCTACAGTGCCGATGTCAGTGTACTCCCTGATCAAGACTCCACATCCTGCTTTCCCATCCCTAGCTACTGACCCATCACAATATCCACGAGTCCAGCTGTAATCTACCTCACTCCTTTAATCAACACTGTTTGTCAACCTATTGTATTTGTGCTGCTTTTTTCAGTCATGTTCCCCCTTTTTTTTTTATCTTTATTTGTATTTGTTCTCAACACCTTTTAATCTTTATGCTCAATTAGTATTAAGTTCTAGATATTAATGTTTTTCTTGCCCGAAACGCATTGCGTAATAGTGGCTTTAGGCATTGTATGTACTAGCTCTATCTATATATCAATCCATTAATGTAACATCACTTGTATGTATATACCTTACCTGAATAAACATCTGAATCTGAATCTGAATCTGATACATGTAGAGTGTTTTCTGTAGGCAGTTTTCTAATTATACAATCATATGTTACCCTCAGCTCTCCTATTTCATACATACTTTTTTTTCTTATGCAAGGGAGTAATTACTACATCTACATTACAATCCTCCCATGGTGGCGTAAATTTTCTCTTGGGCACAGCAATACACTCTGTAATAACATCATACTTTATAACACTATAACATAATTTATTCATATATACTCTCTTCTTCATCATACACTGTTCACTACTTCCCACCTTTTGAACCGAGAGGATTAATTCATTAGCTCCCCCACCTCTCATTAATCTAATGGCAGAGGCTACATTTATCTCTGAAATTCTATCCCCAATACTCTGCAGATTCAACTCCATCCTCATTATCTCAATCATAGCATTTCTTGGGCATCCTAAGATAATTCTCATGGCTTCATTTTGTACCTTCTCCAACTTGCCCATCCTACCTTTACCAAAACTTGAAATGGCAGGTGCAGCATAATCAGTAAGAGATCTTACAGTACTCAAGTATATCATTCGTAGCACAGGGACTCCCACTCCACCATCTGGTTACCATTTGGTCCGGGAGACATCTCCCGTCACGCAGGGTGCAGTCGCACCTCCACAGATCTCCAGTATCATCTATTGATACTGGTGATGGCTCAAAAGGGCCACCACTTACGAGCTATTCATGCCTGTGCCACCTTTTGGGTGGCTTCATCTTCATCTTAACACATTCACAAGGGAGACATCTCCCGTCATGCAGGTTGCATTCGCACCTCCACAGATCTCCAGTATCAGCTCTTGATACTGGTAATGGCTTAAAATGGCCACCACTTACCGGTTATTTATGCCCGTGCCACCTTTTGGGTTGCTTCATCTTCATCTTAACACATTCATAAGGGAGACCTCCCGTCATGCAGGGTGCATTCGCACCTCCACAGCTAGATCTCCAGTATCAGCTCTTGATACTGGTATTGGCTTAAAAGGGCCACCACTTACGGGCTATTCATGCCCGTGCCACCTTTTGGGTGGCTTAATCTTCATCAATCATCAATCGACTCCCACTCCCTTTCCACAGCATGCCATGGCCTTCAGAGGTTGTAATCTCTTCCGAAATTGACCCAACAGTCTGTTCATCTCAGCTTCCAAACTCTCATGGGTATATCCAACATATATGCCTAAATATTTATATATATTGTAGCGAGTAGATTATCCCAATAATATACTCGCTCCAAATGCATTGTTAATATTCCTGTCAACCTTTGGAGATGAATGAGGTGAGACGTTGCCCGGGCAACACGGTGAGGTGTTGCCCGAGCATATAAGCAGCAGAATAGCAAACATTAACTTCACCACTTGGTCCGGGAGACATCTCCCGTCACGCAGGGTGCAGTCGCGCCTCCACAGATCTCCAGTATCAGCTCTTGATACTGGTAATGGCTCAAAAGGGCCACCACTTACGAGCTATTCATGCCCGTGCCACCTTTTGGGTGGCTTAATCTTCATCAATCAATCAGTTAGCAGTGTCACCACCATTTGGTCACCACTTGGTCCGGGAGACATCTCCCGTCACGCAGGGTGCAGTTGCGCCTCCACAGATCTCCAGTATCATCTTTTGATACTGGTAATGGCTCGAAAGGGCCACCACTTACGGGCTATTCATGCCCGTGCCACCTCTTGGGTGGCTTAATCTTCATCAATCAATCAAACATTAACTTCACCACTTGGTCCGGGAGACATCTCCCGTCACGCAGGGTGCAGTCGCGCCTCCACAGATCTCCAGTATCAGCTCTTGATACTGGTAATGGCTCAAAAGGGCCACCACTTACGAGCTATTCATGCCTGTGCCACCTTTTGGGTGGCTTCATCTTCATCTTAACACATTCACAAGGGAGACATCTCCCGTCATGCAGGGTGCATTCGCACCTCCACAGATCTCCAGTATCAGCTCTTGATACTGGTAATGGCTCAAAAGGGCCACCACTTACGGGCTATTCATGCCCGTGCCACCTTTTGGGTGGCTTCATCTTCATCAATCAATCAAACATTAACTAGTCTACTTTCAAGTGTGGTCTAGAGCAGACACTTGCGAGATACTGTACCGACGCTCAGTGCGCTCAACTCACACCAAAGTATCACCTGTGTACTTCTGTATATTCGACCAAATATATATATAGTATGTTAGTGTCTGTGTTTATTGTCACAATACTTTACGTAACAATAGAACCGTTACATTGGTGACCCAGTGAGTGAAAAAGAGCACCTAGTCACAAACTAGATCTTCGTCGTGGATTTATCTACCAGGTTTCCAGCATACAACGCAGATGAGCCAGAATTTTGGTTCATGCAGATGGAGGCTATTTTCGACCTTCACGAAATTTCGACTGAGAAAGCCCGATATGCCTGTACCCTGCCAACACTTACCTCGGAGGCTATGCACACTGCCTCCGCTGTCATCACCGCACCATCACCGGACACCAGGACGTACACTGCATTGAAGGCCGCTCTTCTACAGGCAGCAATGAAACGCCGCATTCCACAAAGGGACCAACTCCTCACTGACAAAAGATTAGCAGACAAAACACCAGCTCAGCTTCTGCGGCATATTCAGTATGTGATGCATACTGCAACTGGCCCAGCCCCCAGCGAGATTGTGAGATCACTGTGGATACAACTCTGTCCAAAACAAATTCAACCGGCCCTATTCAGTATGGCTGACGCCACCCCATTAGCCCAGCTGGCTACACTGGCAGACCGGCTTCATACGACGTCTGATAACGCTACGCTGTCCCATCCCAGTGTAACACAGCAGACTACAGACACCCAACAACTCGACGTCCTCCAGAACCGGCGTTTCTTTCACCCAGGGAGGACGTACCATGCGAATCCAATATCAGTCTCTAGGCGACAGCGAGAACATCGGGGAGAGCTTTGTTCTTACCACCAGAAGTTCGGACACCAAGCCCGCAACTGTAGGGCTCCTTGTTCCTGGTCGGGAAACTACTTCGGCGGGGACTGTTAACGGCCAGTGACCCCGCCATTTCAAACACTACACTGCTCTACATATTTGACGTCATAACCAAACGCCGTTTCCTCGTTGACACAGGTGCAGCAGCTAGTGTGTTGCCTCCCCCACTGGTCAAACCAACCCGTACTCCTGGTTTGGACTTACGAGCCGCCAATGGTACGTCCGTCCGTACATATGGGACCCGCGCCCTGGTTCTCGAGTTCGCCTCTCTGGGTCGCTTTACATGGACTTTCCTCATAGCGGATGTAGAACAACCCATTCTTGGATGGGATTTCCTGCAACACCATCGACTTATGGTGGATCCCGCAGGTGCAGTACTTCGAGCCTCTCCTAGTACCTCTACACAAGTTAACATCGTCACCCCAGTCGCATCTACGGAACTTCAAGCACTCCTGGATGAATTCAAAGATGTGACCCAACCCGCCAGTCCTCGACCAGAGGTGCAACATACGATCACGCATCACATTACTACAACGGGAGCACCTACCTTCGCCAGACCACGCCGCCTGGCACCGGAACGACTGGCGGTAGCACGTGCTGAATTCAATAAGCTACAGGAGGCGGGAATAATCCGCCCTTTGAACAGTCCATGGGCTTCACCTCTCCATATGGTCCCGAAAACAGCCCCAGGGGAATGGCGCCCTTGCGGAGACTACAGGGCTCTCAACGTTCGCACTCTGCCGGATCGCTACCCAATACCACACATCCAGGATTTCTCACAGGGATTGAGCAACGCAACCGTTTTTTCGAAAATTGACCTTGTGCGGGCATTTCACCAGATCCCTGTGGAACCGGCAGACATTCCGAAAACAGCGATCACAACACCTTTTGGACTGTTTGAATTCGTCCGGATGCCTTTTGGTCTACGGAATGCAGCCCAGACATTCCAACGCTTCATCGACCAAGTAGTTAAGGACCTTCCTTTTTGCTACGCCTACATTGACGATCTGCTGGTGGCCAGTACATCGCCAACAAAACATACAACGTTTCCGGCACAACAGAACATCTGCTACACCTCCGACTCCTTCTCACCCGTCTGCGCAACTTCGGCTTGCAGCTCAACTCCGAGAAGTGTATTTTCCATGTTCCAGAGCTGGATTTCTTGGGACACCGTGTGTCAGCAGCAGGGGTCCAACCACTAGAGAAGAAAATCGAGGCAATCAAGGAATTCCCGCGCCCATCTACTCCAAAGAAGTTGCAAGAATTTCTTGGTGTAGTGAATTTTTATCATCGATTCATCCCACATTGTTCGGACATCTTGCGACACTTATACTACCTCTTACGTGGTCGGAAACTCACGTCCCGTCTTCCGTTGGAGTGGACTCCCCAGGCAGAGACAGCATTCACCGACATAAAACACAAGCTAGCGGAATTCACCTTGCTCGCACACCCAGTGTCTGACGCTCCCACCAATCTATCTACCGACGCTTCAAACACAGCAATTGGTGCTGTACTACAACAGCTCGTTGAAGGAGAATGGCGCCCAATTGCATTCTTTTCAGCGCGCCTGTCACCCATTGAAGAGAAGTACAGCACTTTTGATAGGGAACTGCTCGCCATCTACTCAGCCATACAACATTTCCGGCACTTTCTCGAGGGGCGGAACTTCCACATCCTCACAGACCACAAACCTCTCACTTATGCGCTGGCGGCCAAGGGTGATGCTCACTCTCCTCGAGTAGCCAACCACCTGGGATTTATTTCCCAATTTACCTCGGATATCCATCATGTCAAAGGAACTAATAATGTCATAGCCGATGCACTGTCTCGACCCACCATAAACCACGTCGTGACAAACCCAGCTCAGGTGGACTATTGTGTAATCAGTAAGGCCCAACGGGAAGACCCTGATCTGCAGCGATTACGAACATCTGACACAGCTCTCCGGTTCATCGAGATTCCCATGGAATGTGGCGGAAGTATAATCTGTGACACCTCACGGACGGGAGCACTTAGGCCCTACATTCCTGCCCAGTTTCGCTGGAAAACGTTCTCAGTATTTCACTCCCTAGCACATCCAGGAGTACGTGCTTCCCAGAAACTACTAACGGAGCGTGTTGTATGGCCAGGAATCAATGCCGATGTTCGACGATGGACTCGCTCATGTCTCCAGTGCCAGCGAGCGAAAACACATCGTCACACAAAGAGCCCTCTTCAACAGTTTCCGTTACCTTCTGACCGTTTCGAGGTGGTGCATGTAGACATCGTTGGACCATTACCGTCGGCAAGAGGATATTCTTATCTACTCACCTGCATCGATCAATTCTCCAGATGGCCGGAAGCAATCCCATTAATCAACATCTCAGCTGAGTCAGTGGTCCAGGCTTTCCTCTCTGGATGGGTCGCCTGTTTGGGCAGCCCCTCTGTCATCATTACCGACCAAGGACGACAGTTCGAATCATATCTATGGAAGGAACTTATGGAATTCCTCGGCACCACACATAACCGAACCACAGCATACCACCCTGAGTCGAACGGAATGGTAGAACGCTTTCATAGACAACTAAAAGCTGCCCTAAGAGCTCAAGCATGCCCTGATGATTGGATCGACAACCTTCCATTAGTCTTGCTTGGCATCCGTTCGGCCACGAAGGAGGGCAGTGGATTCTCGGCAGCAGACTTAGTATACGGATCTAGCCTGCGGCTTCCGGGCGAATTCTTAACCCCAACGCCACTTATCACACCCCCAGACCCCACTTTTGTGGGGTCTGGGGACCAGGGGAACATGTTATGTGGACCAGGCTTGAAACTCTTAGACTGGAGACGGGCTTGCCCTCTCTACAAGAAAGAATATCACAAAGGACAGCTACAATTATCAGTAAGATAATTATTTCTTCTGATCCAATCCCAGTACGGCAGGCCTTGGTGGTTGGACTAGGCCAAAACAATGGAAACTCTTGGGTTGCAAGATCAGGAAAAGTCCTAAACAGACTACATTTAAAAAGCATGATTCTTGATAGAGAGGGTGATCATCCACACCCAAATTACACTCCTTCCGCGCCGTGAGAAGAGCCTACTTTCAAAATAGTAATAGAAAGTCTCCCAATGAAAAAGGCTGCCTATGATCCGACAATCCTAAGGCGCATAATAGAAGAGCAAATGTATAGCTTAGCAGTAGCAGGAGCCACCCACATCTTCACAGACGGATCGGTGGACACAGAAAATGAGAGTGCTGGCGCTGCTCTTTGCACGACCAGCGTACAGGCATATTGGAGACTGGGAGGACTAGTATCATCAACCCAAACTGAGCTGTTTGCCATACAACAGGCATTCGCATATGTGATTGCACAAAACACTCAAAATGCAATCATACACACAGACTCAAAAGCTGCACTTCAAATACTAGGACAAAAACAGTGGAAAGATAATGTGGAAATAATTACCACCATTTTGTATCTTGGAGCAGTCGCTAAAGGCAAAGGACTCAACATAACTTTAAACTGGATCCCATCCCATATTGGAATCCCATTAAATGAAAAAGCTGATGAAATTGCTAAATTGGCAACTCGTCATCCAGTGATACATAAAACAATTCAACCCAGCCTAGAGAACATAAAAAACATCATCACCAAAAAACTCTCACATCTCAACAAAGCCTACCTGCACCAGAGAATAGCTGAAGGTTCGCCATAGTAGTGTAATATACGACTAGAACCGCGCGCACCAGCTCCCAGGTGGCACTCCGTGAGTGCCAGCCGCCAGGTGTGGCGCAGGTGTCTAGTCGCACCGGTTTTTGGGTGGATTTTTGGGGAAGTTTTGGGGTGTTTCGGACGCGTGTGAGCGTGTTTGGGTAAGTGGTGGTGAAAGAGAGTAAGTTATGTTGATGAGTGCCAGGTGGTGCGCGACGTCGTAGTCGTAGCGCGGGTGTCTAGTCACAGGGGGTAATGGATTTTCCCGGAAGTTTGGCACATGTCGGTCTTGAGTGGCGTGTGAGCAGGTGCAGCCCCCCCTCCGCCGCGCGGGTCTAGTCCTCGGGGTTTATGGTAAGTGGTCAGGAAAGATGAGAGTAGTGTGAGAGTAAGTGGTAGAGTAAGTGATAGAGTAAGAAAATAGAAGGAAGAGGGAGGAAGGAGTAAAAGAATATGTATGCGTGTTTTTTTTGCATAGCCTTAATCCAGTATGCGATAATAATAATTTTGTTGATCGTGAGTTAGTGTGTAGATGCGAGGAGAAGGCAACACAGTCTGTTATGTTGTTTTGGGTGGGGGTTGGATGGAGCTTCCCCTCGTCGGGAGAGAGTGCTCTGGGCCATTATGTGGTTAGACAAACCCATTGACTCCCCTACAGGAAGCCCTTAAGTGGTGTTGTAAGAAATGCATGGAAAAGACACGGGAGTGCACCTGGCTTTTTCTGTGTTCGGGTCAAGAAAGAGTGAAGTCACTCTCGTTGTGAGACTGCAGCGGGCCATTATGTGGTTAGACAAACCATTAACGTCCCTACAGGAAGTGCTAAGTGTGTGAGGATGGGGGCAAAGTCTCCTGCAGGAGGGTGTGTACCATTACCTTAAGCGTTTTTCAATGTCCGCGGAGGGGTAAGCGTACTGGTCGCAGGTTGGAGCCCGACTGATCAACTTTCCAACTAGCCCGGGTATTTCTCCTCCGACACCGGAAGTGGTGGGGCAGCCATTATCATTGCGTTTCGCCAGGGTCCGCGACTCTCTCTATCTGTCTCTGTCTCTCTGTCTCCCTCTGTCTCTCTATCTCTCTCTCTCTCTCTCTCTCTGTCTCTCTCTCTCTCGCTCTGTCTCCCTGTCTCTCTCTCTCTCTCTCTCGCTCTCTCTCTCTCTCTCTCTCTCTCTCTCTCTCTCTCTCTCTCTCTATCTCAGTCTCTCTGTCTCTCTCTCTCTCTCTGTCTCCCTGTCTCTCTATCTCTCTCGCTCTCTCTCTCTCTCTCTCTGTCTCTCTCTCTCTCTCTCTCTGTCTCTCTCTCTCTCTGTCTCCATGTCTCTCTCTAACTCTCTCTCTCTCTATCTCTCTCTCTCTCTCTCTATCTCTCTCTCTCTCTCTCTCTCTCTGTCTCCATGTCTCTCTCTCTCTATCTCTCTCTCTCTCTCTCTCTCTCTCTCTCTCTCTCTCTCTCTCTCTCTCTCTCTCTCTCTCTCTCTCTCTCTCTCTCTCTCTCTCTCCTTCATATTGTTCATTCATTCATAGTTCCTTTCATTAAAACTATTTCAGTTTTACTTATATAAACAAAGCCATGGAGTAGTTTTACTAATACATCTTCTCTAGTATCCAATGATTTTCTTCGAGATTTAAAACACAGCTATTTCAAACGTATTAAAATACAATAATTTGGTATCGAGCTTCAGCTCCTATCCAGCCTTAGTCCCATGCCCTATAATGAATACTAACAGTCCTACCCCTCTAAAATTAAAAAATAATCATATTTCAAACGTAGTTCAATACTTACGGGCTATTCATGCCCGTGCCACCTCTTGGGTGGCTTAATCTTTATCAATCAATCAATCAACCGAAGTTCTTCACCATTGAACGCCGAGGACAGCGGGTAAACATCTCCATCGATCGCCTTAAACCTGCACACTATGACGCTGCCCCAGACATCCCTCCAGAGACACATCCGCCGACTACGCAGTTCACTTTTCGACCACAGTTACCAGCAGCACCGCCACCTACGACAACGGACGATCCTGTACGACCTCCCACCCTACAACCCCAGTTACCAGCCGCACCACAACCTGATCCTACGACGACGGACGATCCTGTGCGACCTCCCACCCTACGACCCCAGTTAGATATGACATCAGCGAAGAGGAGGAAGTTAACTTTGATGGTTATGTAACGCGAGCAGGTCGTACAATTCACCGACCAGCTAAGTTCCTTGATATCCAGTATTTTTCCTTTCATCCCCTGGAAGGGGGAGTTCTGTAGCGAGTAGATTATCCCAATAATATACTCGCTCCAAATGCATTGTTAATATTCCTGTCAACCTTTGGAGATGAATGAGGTGAGGCGTTGCCCGGGCAACACGGTGAGGTGTTGCCCGAGCATATAAGCAGCAGAATAGCAAACACTAACTAGTCTACTTTCAAGTGTGGTCTAGAGCAGACACTTGCGAGATACTGTACCGACGCTCAGTGCGCTCAACTCACACCAAAGTATCACCTGTGTACTTCTGCATAATCGACCAAATATATATATAGTATCTTAGTGTCTGTGTTTATTGTCACCATACTTTACGTAATAATAGAACCGTTACATGCCTCTCCCTTTAAGTTTATCTTGGACTCGTATTATGATTAGTTCCTTCAGCAATTTATTGCTCAAGGGGCACTTGTTCTAGCATGCTAAGCATTTGCTGTATCTTTGGGGGTGCTCCGCCGGAATCCCCAAAGTGATAAGCTTGCAGATAGCTAAGAAATATTCCCATGAATTGTAATTAGTGTAATTAAATTAATGCAACTTTCGTTTACTACCTATGGATGTGGTTATTAATTGTAATTGATTTTTACTTTATCATTAACTATTATTCATTATAATTATTCCTTAATACTTTATTGTTATGCACTAGTCAATAATTATTTATCATTCATCCTAATTAGCTATTTGATTCATTAAAAATAATTGCTTATCATTATACTATTTGTTATTATTATTATTTATTATATAATAATAATTAATTTATTATTTATTATTTTATTATATATTAATTTATTTTTTACCATTATAAAATAAACAAGTCCCCAATCTGAGCACGTTTTCTTCCAACCTCAGAAAAAACATAACCTCTCCGCTTACTTCAGGTATAATCACCGATAGCACTACAGACCATTACCCCACATTTCTCTTAACTAATATTAGCAAACCACCTCTAGAGTCAAGGGAGTTAAGTTTTAGGCTGCACAATGAAACTGCTATAAACAATTTTATAACTGCTGCTGATAATATCAACTGGGAGTCCGAGTTAGGTAACATAGGGGACATCAACCTAGCAGTGCAATCTTTTCTTCAAAAAACTCTTAGCCTTTATAACACCCACCTTGAGGTGTTTCCGGGGCTTAGCGTCCCTGCGGCCCGGTCGTCGACCAGGCCTGCTGGTTGCTGGACTGATCAACCAGGCTGTTAGACGCGGCTGCTCGCAGCCTGACGTATGAGTCACAGCCTGGTTGATCAGGTATACTTTGGAAGTGCTTATCCAGTTCTCTCTTGAACACTGTGAGAGGATTGCCAGTTATGCCCCTTATGTGTAGCGGAAGCGAGTTGAACAGTCTCTGGCCTCTGATGTTGATAGAGTTCTCTCTCAGAGTACCTGTTGCACCTCCGCTTTTCAACGGGGGTATTCTGCACATCCTGCCATGTCTTCTGGTCTCATGTGATGTTATTTCTGTGTGCAGGTATGGGACCAGCCCCCTCTAATATTTTCCACGTGTAAATTATTATGTATCTCTCCCGCCTGCGCTCAAGGGAGTACAGATTTAGGCTCTTTAGTCGGTCCCAATAGTTTAGGTGTTTTACTGAGTGGATTCTAGCAGTAAAGTCTGTGGGTGCAGTCTATAGAATTCCTAACACTGATGTGTCCGAATTCAATTCAAACCTTAGAAATCTAATACTTGATAACAGACTGAACAAAAACCATCTAATTATCGCAGGGGACTTTAATATTGACCTCTGCGAGCCTGAACACCCTACTGCTGTTAGCTTCCTCAACTGTATGAATTCCTGCTTCCTCATACCCTTAATCACTAGACCTACTAGAATCACTGATAGCACTGCCACGACTCTAGATCACATCTGGACAAACATAACCTCTCCACTTACTTCAGGTATAATCACCGATAGCACTACAAACCATTACCCCACATTTCTCTTAACTAACATTAGCAAACCACCTCTAGAGTCAAGAGAGTTAAGTTTTAGACTGCACAATGAAACTGCTATAGACAATTTTATAACTGCTGCTGATAATGTCAATTGGGAGTCTGAGTTAGGTAACATAGAGGACATCAACCTAGCAGTGCAATCTTTTCTTCAAAAAACTCTTAGCCTTTATAACACCCACTGTCCTATGCTTACAAAACAAGTCACAACCAAAAGGCTTAACAATCCCTGGCTTACAAAGGGAATACTTAAATCCATTAATAAAAAACATGACCTTGAGAAGAAGTATAGGTTAGGAATTGTCTCCAAAGAATTCTCAAAGAATTACTCATTATTGCTATCTAAGATAATTAGACGAGCCAAAACTAAATACTACGAAGATAAATTTACCCAAATAAAGAGCAACATTAAAAAAACTTGGAGCACAATTTCACAAATATTAGGATCAAAGAAGACTTTAAATAACAAACCAACACTCCTGTCCAATAACGATGGTCAACTTTCAGCCTCTGATTCTGCTATTGAGTTCAATAGGTTCTTCTCTTCCATTGGGTCATCCCTTGCAAATGATATTCCATCTTCCAGTACTGACGTTAAGGACTATCTTACAGGTAACTATCCAGTCTCTGTACCTAAAGCCTATTAATTCCACTGACGTCAATGATGTAACAAACTAGGCTGTTGTAAGAATTATCCAGAGTGGTTTATCGACAAAAGAGAACGGGAACCTGAGCCCGCGTGGTGACCTGGGGACCTGACCCCAGGGGAATTCGCGGTGAAAATAACCGACGCTTTGTTCATAAGCTGCGTATAATGAATCATCCTATAGTATTCAGTAATTTAGAGAAATTAGCCTTTATTCATTTTGTATTAAAATTGTATTGTATAATAGTACTGGGTACAATATCAAGAGTATTCTAATTATTGAGTTTAAGTCACCATCAGTGACGTCACGAATCAGATCTAACTTGTAAGGCGGAGTGACCGGCGGTCATAGGTCATCAGGGTTGACATGTTTACTATTTCTCTAAGTCCAATTAACCATTTTGGGGATCGGGAACAGCTCTGCCGTTAGATGTTTGTGTAATTTAATTTCAGTAAAATAATTCAACCAGTCTGGATCAATTAAGTACAACAGAGGTTAATTGTTATAACTTAAACCTTGCTAGTAACTGGGTAGAACTTTGACTAGGCGGAAGGATACAAGGCTCTAGTCTGGGGTAGACCAGACGAGGAAGAGATCAGTGTGGACACAAGAGCAACTGCAGTGCTCAAGTGCAGTCTCCATGGTGTAGTGGTAAGACACTCGCCTGGCGTTCCGCGAGCGCTATGTCATGGGTTCGTATCCTGGCCGGGGAGGATTTACTGGGCGCAATTCCTTAACTGTAGCCTCTGTTTAACGCAACAGTAAAATGTGTACTTGGATGAAAAAGCGATTCTTCGCGGCAGGGGATCGTATTCCAGGGACCTGCCCGAAACGCTACGCGTACTAGTGGCTGTACAAGAATGTAACAACTCTTGTATATATCTCCAAAAAAAAAAAAAAAAAAAAAAAAAAACTGGGAGAGGTCAACCATCTTACCTCTCCCCAAGACCAGCCCAACATCTTTAGCTGGTAAAACATAGAGGTATAGTTGCTATGGTTATGTATAGGGATAGTCTTATTGCCATTCAGGTCAAGTAGGGAGTGTTAAAGTGACAGGGAGTGACCATATTTAGATTTTGTTTTAGTTTTTCTTTTAATAAATTAATTAGTTAATATTTTGCATTTTATTATTTCCATGTGTTATGTGAACTTGTCCTGGTCACGTGGTCCACACGAGGTAAAGTTGGATTGGGCGCCGATTCTAACATCGAATCGGAATTCATCATTCCCGTCTAATTATTTCCACACTTAAGAACTCTCAAGGTCATCGGTTATAGTGGGGATCAAGCCCCAAGGTTGATTAATTCGCATGATCGATCCAGACCTCGATCATTGCTGTGTTACTGGTCTGGTGGTGGCGGCGGAGGCGACTCTAGGGTTTTGCTCATAGCCTAGGTCGTCGGTGCAGTCTCGCCACCCTATGGTGACGAGATCTCGCGCTGTACAGTAAAGTAACTTCCTTGGTTAGTATAATTTAGTATTCATTAGATTTTCCTGTAAAGGCAATGAGGTGTACTATGTCTATACTTGACTCAGGTAGCAACTTTTACCGTGCTCTTGGGTTCCACCCCCACCAAACCCAGAGTATATCTATGCTTCCGCTGTGTTGTGTCTGTCTGTTCCCAGGTCTGATTGGTACACCGACCCAGTTGTTCCAGCCACACGTGAACCCTTGTCTGTAAAGACCGAGGGGGGAGGCACGTTACACAAAGCCCTCCCCCCACCAGACCCAGTAACCCATACATCAGTTACTTTGGGGATAAGTGACTGTCCAAGAGTCACCCGGCCGACGCCTCACGTCACTAACGAGGTTGTCAGGGCCAGCGAGCTGTCCACATTATAGCAGTCACCGGAGGTGCCATACAACGCCGGGGTAGCTGTCTCGAGATCACCACTACCCACCTGCTGCGTCATCAAGACTGCAGCCATTCCAGCAGTGTTGGAGGAGAGGTCAAGAAATGGAAAGCACGTAGCAGTACTCAAGAATTTCGCTGGAAGATTAATGATTACGTCATCTGAAGTAACAAGAAAGCAGAAGTAAGGCGGTCACAGGTGGAAGGCACGGTTTCCCTACAGAGTACCGGGACTCGCCAATAGAAGGTCGCAAAATTGTTTCCTTTGGCCTAAAGTCGGCGGTACGAGGGTATACACAGTTGGTGTTTAAATATATATAAATAAATATAAATATGTTTATTCAGGTAAGGTACATACATACAAGTGATGTTACATTAATGGATTGATAAATAGATAGAGCTAGTACATACAATGCCTAAAGCCACTATTACGCAATGCGTTTCGGGCAAGAAAAACATTAATATCTAGAACTTAATACTAATTGAGCATAAAGAATAAAAAGTGTTGAAAACAAATACAAATAAAGATAAAAAAAAGGGGGAACATGACTGAAAAAGCAGCACAAATACAATAGGTTGACAAACAGTGTTGATTAAAAAAAATAATAATAATAAAATAACAGACATGGGTTGACAATAAAGGAGTGAGGTGGGTTACAGGGAATTTATTAGGTAGTGTTTAGTTTTTATCTTAAACTGGTTGAGAGAGGTACAGTCTTTAACATGGTTGGGAAGGTCATTCCACATTCTGGGTCCCTTGATTTGTAGAGCATTTCTAGTTTGATTAAGTCGTACTCTAGGAATATCAAAACTGTATTTATTCCTGGTGTGGTGCTCATGGGTTCTGTTACAACCTTCAATGAAGCTTTTGAGGTCAGGATTGGCATTACAGTTCAGCGTTTTATATATGTATAATACACAAGAGAGAATGTGCAGTGACTTAATATCTAACATATTCAGAGATTTGAGTAAGGGTACCGAGTGATGTCTGGGGCCAGAGTTGGATATTGTCCTAATAGCAGCTTTGTGTTGGGTAATAAGAGGACGTAAATGATTTTGGGTAGTAGAACCCCAAGCACAAATACCATAGTTGAGGTATGGATAGATGAGGGAGTAATAGAGAGTAACCAGGGCAGGGCGGGGTACATAATATCTGATCTTAGAAAGAATGTCAACAGTTTTTGAAACTTTTTTTGATATATTTAGAATGTGACCCTGGAAATTCAGCTTGTGGTCGATGAGAACGCCAAGGAATTTGCCATCTAATTTGTTACAAATTTGGGTATTGTTTATTTTGAGATTTATCTGATTAGAGGATTTATTGCCAAACAGAATATAAAACGTTTTGTCAATGTTAAGGGTGAGTTTGTTGGCAGTTAGCCAAAGATGGACTTTCTCTAGCTCAGTATTTACTGTGGCATTTAGAGCAAGGGGGTCAGGGCTGGAGTAAATGAAGGTTGTGTCGTCAGCAAATAGAATTGGTTTGAGGTGTTGGGAGGCATTTGGAAGGTCATTAATGTAGATGAGAAAGAGGAGAGGGCCAAGTATGCTGCCCTGAGGAACACCAATGTTGATGGGTAGGGTGGGAGAAATTGTATTATTCACAGAAACATACTGGAGCCTGTCAGTAAGATAAGATTTGAGGTATTGCAGGGAGTGTCCTCTGACTCCATAATGATGTAATTTAAGAAGAAGGTTTTGATGGTTGACAGTGTCAAAAGCCTTACGCAGGTCCACAAATAACCCAACAGGAAACTCCTTTTTATCAAGAGCTGCGTGAATTAAGTTAATCATACTAATAAGTGCATCGTTAGTGCTTTTTTTGGGTCTGAAGCCATATTGACAAGAGCTAAGTATATTGTGTTTGGCTAGAAAAGAGTAAAGCTGCTTGTAGATTAGCTTTTCGAATATTTTTGACAAGTTAGGCAGGATTGATATAGGTCTGTAGTTGTTAACATCAGTGAGATCACCACATTTGTAGACAGGGGTTACTCTTGCTTTTTTTAGAATGTCAGGAAAGGTTTGGAGTTTACGGCCCAGTAACCTGGTGACATCAAGAAACGCCTGAGATGACGTTGCAACCCGTTCTCACACAAGACAGTACATATATGACTAGTGCTTAAAGTCAATATGTGGAATGTGATTTAGTACATATGTGATATATTCCCAGTTAACTTTTTTACCAAGGCTCAAACTCTTCCTCACGTACCAATTTACGTCTCACAGTACTCGTCCATCAACGTAGATAGCTGAATAGTCGTGATTGGTTCAATTATAACGAAAATTGTAGTTTTCAGGTCCCACATGGGTTGTGAAATTCACCTACTATTGTCCATGCTCTTATAATATTACAGATCAGCTATATCCTATTGAAGGCTCGTAGTTTTGTTTTGAGAAATATTAGTTGTTCTTAGTAAATTATAATAAGCACAATAAATTATTACATAGAATAAGTGCTTCACCAATCAATATTATATACCATAGTTTGTGCTTTAGAAATCTTTAAAGAATGTTTTGTAGGAACGCTAACAGAAAACGATGTTATGTTGGAATGTATATAGGGTAAACTACTGCAAACAGGATGGTATGGTGTGGATTATTGGAAACTATAGGATTAGTATAGGGTCCACTACCACCTGTTAGGTGGGTAAGGGGTCCAATAACACCCGCAGGATGAGTATGGGGGTCACATCCACCCACAGGAATGGTATGGGGATCACTTCCACCCACAGGAAGGGTATGGGATCCAATACCATCCACTGGATGTGTATTGCGTCCACTACCACCGACAGGATGGGTATGGGCTCACAACCACCCACAGGATAGGTATGGGGTCCAATACCACCCACAGGATGAGTATGGGGTCCACTATAACCCACAGGATGGGTATGGGGCTCCAACCACCCACAGAATAAGTATGGGGTACAATAACACCCACTGGATATGTATGGCATCCATTGCCCCCACAGGATGACTATAGGGTACAGTATCGCCCACAGGATTAGTATATAGGGTTCACTGCCGCCCACAGAGTCGGTATGGGGTCCACCGCCACCCACAGGGTCGGTATGGGGTCCACTACCGCCCACAGGGTCGCTATGAAGTCAACTACCGTCCACAGGGTCGGTAGGGGTCCACTACCGCCCACAGGGTCGGCAGGGGGTCCACTGCCACCCACTGGGTCGGTAGGGGGTCCACTGCCGCCCACAGGATCGATAGGGGGTCCACTTGCTGCCGCCCACAGGGTCGATATGGGGGGGGGTCCACTACCGCCCACAGGATCGATAGGGGGTCCACTGCCGCCCACAGGGTCGGTAGGGGGTCCACTGCCGCCCACACGTTCGGTAGGGGTCCACTGCCGCCCACAGGGTCGGTAGGGGGTCCACTGCCGCCCACAGGATCGATAGGGGGTCCACTGCCGCCCACAGGGTCGATAGGGGGTCCCTTACCGCCCACAGGGTCTCTATGAAGTCAACTACCGCCCATAGTGTTTGTATAGTGTCCACTATCGCCCATAGTGTTATTATGGGGTCCACTACCCCTCATAGGGTCGGTATGGGGGTCCATTACTACCCACAGGGTGTGTCTGGGGTCTATTTTGGCAATACTGCTTTTCCAATCTCATTTGTTGTTCAATGTAAAATATTTGTTGCTCGACTTGCAACAATTTATATATATATATATATATATATATATATAGTATAGTGCCTTTGCAATAATGTACCAATGTGTGTATTTTCATAACTCGTTTTAAATTGTTGAAAAATAAATAACTACATTGTGAATGCAAGTCAATGTTTACATGCTAAATCAGAGTTGCCAGATTCCGCTTAAAATAGCAAATTGTGCTTATTTTCAAAGCTTGAGAATTTAGCTTTAAAGTAGTTAAAAAACTACGAATTTCGCAATTTGCTATGTACTTTAGTGTACTATTTTAAAATAAGGTTGGTTTTTAAGCTGCAAGTCATATGAATCTCAAAAAAAGTATATTATTAACAATCTTATCTCCATAGTTCACTAGTTTCTGTAAATCAGATCTGGTAACTGTAGGCCAAGTACTGGAAGACTCAAGACACAATGTGTTGAAGCTATTCTCTTTGAAGAAGTCATCTCGACAGGATCTTCCAGCTCCAGCTATAAAACTTCACCAAACATGGATCTACCTAGTACATCAAATGGTAAGGAATTACTAAACTGTACAAAGTTTTATGCTAGAACATTTGTTACAGTCCCCTGTTCTATGTGTACTCCATCACATAGTGACGGAGTATGTGGGAATAATTTTGTTAACACTGTCCATTTGACATGGTGGTGGTGTATGGTGCTGGTGGTGTATGGTGCTGGTGGAGTATGATGCTGATGGTGTATGATGCTGATGGTGTATGATGCTGATGGTGTATGATGCTGATGGTGTATGATGCTGATGGTGTATGATGCTGGTGTATGGTGCTGGTGGTGTATGATGCTGGTGGTGTATGATTCTGGTGGAGTATGATGCTGATGGTGTATGATGCTGATGGTGTATGATGCTGATGGTGTATGATGCTGGTGGTGTATGGTGCTGGTGGTGTATGATGCTGGTGGTGTATGGTGCTGGTGGTGTATGATGCTGGTGGTGTATGGTGCTGGTGGTGTATGGTGCTGGTGGTGTATGATGCTGGTGGTGTATTATGCTGATGGTGTATGATGCTGGTGATGTATGATGCTGATGGTGTATGATGCTGGTGGTGTATGATGCTGGTGGTGTATGATGCTGGTGGTGTATGGTGCTGTTGGTGTATGATGCTGGTGGTGTATGGTGCTGGTGGTGTTTGATGGTGGTGGTGAATCTGACACTGTCATATATATATATATATATATATATATATATATATATATATATATATATATATATATATATATATATATATATATATATATATGAGGGGTACCACCTCTGGTGCAAGTGTAGGGACCCATAGCCTCGGAGAAGAAAATAAAGAGTACTCAGAGAAGACCTTGTGGATCCTCACTGAACACTTTCATATTTTCTTCTCCTACCACCCTTATTCTTTTGGTATGTGTGTATATTTATCTAACTTTATTTGAAAACGTCATTACACAAAAAAAGTTACAATATTGATTATATATATATATATATATATATATATATATATATATATATATAATTTTTTTTTCTTCCAATAATATAGTATTCACTTGAAATTAACAGCCTGGTCAATCAGGCTGTTGGATTCAACTCCTCTCAGTTTTGTTATACGAGTTACAGCATGGTTAATCACATCCAAAATTAAAGTTATTTCCAGATGCAGTCCTAAAATTTTTAACATTGCTCTCACTAGTGTTAATGTAGATTATTTCATAATTTAAATAATATATTTAATTACTGTAGTACATTTTAACAACAATTTAACTTATAATTTTTGCAGCATAGGTCATTTGAATATAAGTATTTTATTAGAAACTATTTCCTTCAGGTCTTCAGGGAAAATTCTTGAGGAGATGCACAAACTGCAAACAATGTGTGCATGTCCGAAGCAATGTTTGCAAGTTCTGCCAGTGTGACTTCCGAAACAGTAGAGAATTAATGAAGAAAGAAGAGGAAGCCCGTTTTCTACTTAAAGGCAAGAAGGCTTTAGAACGAAATACAGCAAGCCGGGTTCTACGAAGGATTGAAAATCAGGTATTGAAGTTTGTCTACATCTGTTGTATTCATTTGTATTCTTCTTATGCTGAACTTGCTTGATAAGGTATAGAATCAACATGAATAATGCTGTACAGTACTTACATACTATTTGTTTATTTATTTATATACAAGTTAGCACACTGGGATTATGAGAGTACATAGCATTGATGTTTTTACATTCTTGTAAAGCCACTAGCACACATAGTGTTTTGGGCAGGTCCTTAATCTAACAGATAATTTTAAATAGGCAATTTAAAGCTTAAATGGAAAAAAATTGGCTGGTACATTGTAAGAAAGTATCACAAAGATTACTATGTACATTAAAGTAAAATTTGAGGGTTATCAACATATAAATTGTAGCATAATTTGAGGAATATTTCAAGGTATAATATAGTAAGATATGCATTCAATATAACAATCATGATATAAGGTGATAGCAATGATTACAATGGAAAAGTTGTATGGTTTAGGCACATATATTCTGGCATTGGATTTCATAAGATACAGTGCGAGTTTAATACACTAGTTAGGAAACTATCAAGACAAAATTTAGGTACTTTTTGGTTTTATTTTTTAAAATGGCAGAAGTTGGACAGTTTTTAAATTTGTTAGCGAGTGAGTTCCATAGACAAGGTCCCTTTATTTGCATAGAGTATTTACACAGAATAACTTTGACTCTGGGGATATCAAAGATATTTATATATATATATATATATATATATATATATATATATATATATATATATATATATATATATATATATATATATATATATATATATATATATATATATATATATAATTTCAATTCAATCATCTCTGTCATTGATGTATATGGCAAAAAGTGTGTGGCCCAATACAGCACTATGTCTTAACGTAATGGGTCCAAGGGCCCATAAGTTCTCGACAGCATTAAGGGCCCTTTAGCAAACCAGTGTGCTGGGGCCCCCATGACGTCTTTGTATCATTTCAAGTTTGTACATGTACTTCTTAAGATATGGGCACCATACAACTGCTGCATATTCTAGCTTTTGTCTAAAAAAATCATGAACAATTTATTTATTATTTATCCATGAATGCCAGAACTAAACCCTGTGGTACTCCACTCGTGACATTTCTCCAGTCCAATACATTGCCTCTGATTACTGCCCTCATTTTTCTATCAGTTTGAATTTTTTTAATCCATGTTAGAAGCTTACCTGTCACCCCTCCAATATGTTCCAGTTTCCAGAACAAACTCTTATGTGGAATTCTGTTGAATGCCTCTTTTAGGTCCAGATAGATGCAGTCAACCCAACCATATCTTTCCTGTAAAATTTCTGCGGCTCGATCATAGTAACTGATTAAATTTGTTACACAGGATCTTCCATTTCAAAATTTTTTATTTTTTATTTTTATTTTTTTTCCAGCACGCACAAGGAAGCTTGATGCAGATAAACTTACATTAGGATCAGAAGGTGATAGCGATAATGCCTTGGAAAAAAATCCTGACGAGCTACAAGTGCAGCAGGTGCATAAAGTCCAAAAAGTACCGCAGGTGCAAGAAATTCAACAAGTACAAAAAGTTCCGCAGGTGGAACATTTACAAAAAGTTCCGCAGGTGCAACAAGGGCTACCATTAGCAATCATTCAGAAACAGCAAGAAGTACAAGTAGTAAAATTTGAACCACAGGGAACTACACCAGGAAAACAGTGTAGTAACCCCGGTCCCCCTCTCTGACCCTGTCCCTCTGTCTCTGTCTCTGTCCATGCCCCCCTCTCTGTCCCTGTCTCCCTCCCTGTCCCACTGCTCCCCCTCTGTTCCCCCGTCCCTCCTCTGGCCCTGTCCGTCTGTCCCTGTCCCTCTGTCTCTGCCTCTCCTCGTTTCTGACATTCTCTGTGTCAGCCTATCTCTCTGTCTCTTTCCTCGCTCTATCTCTGTCATTCTCTCACTGACTTTGCATATCCTTATCTATACGTCTCTGTGTCTAACATTCTCTCCCTGACTCTGTCTATATCTATTTCTCTGTCTCGATCTTCATCTCTTTCTCTCTCTCTCTCTCTCTCTCTCTCTCTCTCTCTCTCTCTCTCTCTCTCTCTCTCTCTCTCTCTCTCTCTCTCTCTCTCTCTCTCTCTCTCTCTCTCTCTCTCTCTCTCTCTCTCCCTCTCTCTCTCTCCTTACATACATACATACATACATACATACATACATACATACATACATACATACATACATACATACATACATACATACATACATACGTACATACATACATACATACATTTATTTAACACATGTGGTACACGCACAAGGGGACACAGGTGGAAGCTGAGTACCCAAATGAGCCACAGAGAGATTACAGAAAGAACTTTTCAGTGTCAGAGTAGTTAATAAATGGAATGCTTTAGGCAGTAATGTGGTGGAGGCTGACTCCATACACAGTTTCAAGTGTATGGAAAGTGTATGTATTCAAGTGGCGGGACCAAAGAGCCAAAGTTCAACCCTTGCAACCACAACTAGGTTAGTACATACATACATACATAAGATATAAAACAGTGGAGGATTCCCAGGTAGAACAATCAACCACAATGCCCATTACCCCTTTACCCTGATGTCCTTAACTACACAACTATACAAGAGTCATTAACACGTGTAATGGCTGATCCCCCATCACGATAGCATAAAGACCAATTGCTTGACCCGCAGTCTGTCTTGCTCCTCAAATAATTTTCGGGTTAACATGAAAACGTCTCTCGAGTTTATCTTTCTAATGTTGTTTTCCCATCTTTCATTTTATCAGCTTAGTTCCTTTATTATGCCCCAATTACTCATCCCTTGAGCGGTAGTTAAACTGAACCCAAATTTAAAAAAAGTTCCTTTTGCTAAGCAAGCTACAGTCTTGATAAGTCAGATATATTGTTTGTTAACACATTTCTCAACAATGAACAGTCAGTTTTATCAAGCTAACATATCCTAACACAACGAGTGAGAGTATTAACTGGTCTAATTATTTTATTAGACCAGTATATATTATTAGATTATACTGGTATAATTATATATATATATATATATATATATATATATATATATATATATATATATATATATATATATATATATATATATATATATATATATATATGTCTATATATATAGATATATATAGATATATATATATATATATATATATATATATATATATATATATATATATATATATATATATATATATATATATATATATATATATATATGTATGTATGAGTGTGTGTGTACATGTGTATACAACATTAATAATTTTGTAACTAGCGTCAAACATTGTTATTTGCTTAGCTAAACGAACTAGAGGGTTCAGGTCCTGAACCGATTATGTGCCTCTGTAATCCTTTACACCACGGCCAACGGGATGGGTATGGGGTGCGTAATAAAGAAAGCAATAGAAGAAATTGAAATTGCATAATACGGTTATTGACATTCAATAATAGTAAGATAAAGCAATGAGGACCAAATGGGAGACCAGTGATCAGTGTCTTGTATCCCCTGCAATACCTCAAATCCTACGTACCTCACTGACAGGCTCCAGTATGTTTCTGTGAATAATTCAATTTCTCCCACCCTACCCATCAACATTGGTGTTCCTCAGGGCAGCATACTTGGCATACTTGGGTATCCTTTGGAGGTGCTTATCCAGTTCTCACTTGAACACTGTGAGGGGATTGCCAGTTATGCCATGCAGTTATGCAATGTATGAATCTATCTATAAGTCCACCAATCTTTGTAAAAATTTCTTGTATGGATGTACCTTACCTAAATAAACATTTATTTATTTATTATTTATATTTAGGATTCATCAACTGCCAAAGATATTCACATGTCAGTATAATTCTGGCGAGAGAGAGGTTTGGGAAAAGCCGTTATACCAACTAGTCAGCAATAAGGGTGATATTTGTGGGGCACAGGCACGCTCGGCCTGGCCCATTAACCCCCAACTGACACTATAACTACTAGCTACTAGGTACATGAACATAATTACATAATTTACGTACATAATTTAAGGTACATAATTACTAGGTACATGAGGACTGGCCATTGTACTATATAGACCTGAAAAAGTGTAACTTAGCGACAACAAGAAAATATTGAATCACAAGACCACCGACGACCATTCCCTTACCCTGCCATAAACACTGAAATTTGACACCCTACCTCTGGAGCCACCCTGACCACAGGTCCACCAACTACATTTCCCTCCCTCCAACTCTGCCTCCACTTACATTGTACACACACATATTGTACACCACGCAAGTGTGGACTAGTGTGTAAATCTTACTGATACCACACTTAACCTTTATTCTTTCTCAATGTGTTGTATAAAAGGATCTGATTATACCGTTTCATTTCTAACTCCTTTTCTTGGAAGAATGCCACATATGATCGTACACACACACAAGGTCTGTATAGGGTATAGGCAAGGTCTGACAAGGTATACTAGGTGAGTACTAGTTGAGTACTTACACACAAGATATTCTAGGTGAGACTAGGTGAGTATACACACACACGCAACATATACTAAGTTAGTACACCCAGAAACAAGATATACTAGGTGAATACACACATACAAGGTATACTAGGTGAGTACTAGTTGAGTACTTACACACAAGATATTCTAGGTGAGACTAGGTGAGTATACACACACACACGCAACATATACTAGGTTAGTACACCCAGAAACAAGATATACTAGGTGAATACCCCAACACCAACCTCCTACAGTACACCTCCCACAGTAACCCCAACACCAACCTCCCACAGGTAACCCCAACACCAACCTCCCACAGTACACCTCCCACAGGTAACCCCAGCACCAACCTCCCACAGTACACCTCCCACAGGTAACCCCAGCACCAACCTCCCACAGTAACCCCAACACCAACCTCCCACAGTACACAACACCAACCTCCCACAGTACACATCCCACAGGTAACCCCAGCACCAACCTCCCACAGTACACAACACCAACCTCCCACAGTACACCTCCCACAGTAACCCCAACACCAACCTCCCACAGTACACAACACCAACCTCCCACAGTACACATCCCACAGGTAACCCCAGCACCAACCTCCCACAGTACACCTCCCACAGGTAACCCCAACACCAACCTCCCACAGTACACAACACCAACCTCCCACAGTACACAACACCAACCTCCCACAGTACACAACACCAACCTCCCACAGGTAACCCCAGCACCAACCTCCCACAGTACACAACACCAACCTCCCACAGTACACATCCCACAGGTAACCCCAGCACCAACCTCCCACAGTACACAACACCAACCTCCCACAGTACACCTCCCACAGGTAACCCCAGCACCAACCTCCCACAGTACACCTCCTACAGGTAACCCCAACACCAACCTCACACAGTACACCTCCCACAGTAACCCCAGCACCAACCTCCCACAGGTACAAAATGAAGCCATGAGAATTATCTTAGGATGCCCAAGAAATGCTATGATTGAGAAAATCAGGATGGAGTTGAATCTGCAGAGTATTGGGGATAGAATTGCAGAGATAAATGTAGCTTCTGCCATTAGATTAATGAGAGGTGGGGGAGCTAATGAATTGGTCCTCTCAGTTCAAAAGGTGGGAAGTACTGAACAATGTATGATGAAGAAAAGAGCATATATGAATACCTTATGTTCTAATGTTATTAAGTATGATGTTATTTCAGAGTGTATTGCTGTGCCCAAGAGAAAATTTACACCACCATGGGAGGATTGTAATGTAGATGTAGTAATTACTCCCTTGCAAAAGAAAAAAAAGTATGTATGAAATAGGAGAGCTGAGGGCAACATATGATTGTATAATTAGAAAATTGCCTACAGAAAACACTCTACTACATGTATATTGTGATGGGTCAGTAGCTAGGGATGGGAAGGCAGGATGTATATTGTGATGGGTCAGTAGCTAGGGATGGGAAGGCAGGATGTATATGTTCTTAACATTCTGAAACCTATATTGTTTGCTGATGATACTACACTCATCTACTCCAACCCCAACCCACATACACTAAATACTGTAATGTTGTTAATAATGAACTAAAAAAAGTCCACTTATGGATGTCAACCAACAAACTAACACTTAACATAGAAAAGACCTACTACATCTTATTTGGAAGCAAATCTACAAATGCAATTCAGCTTCAGATGACAATGTAAACATTAGCAATAACAATGATGGAAAGTTTCTTGGTCTATTCTTAGACAAGAGGCTCAACTTCAGTACCCACATACAACACATAACTAAGAAAGTCTCTAAAACAGTTGGTATACTCTCCAAAATCAGATATTATGTACCTAACCCTGCTCTCATCTCTCTATATTATACACTAATCTATCCCTATCTCAACTATGGTATCTGTGCATGGGGTTCAACCACTGCAAACCACCTCAAGTCCATCATCACCCAGCAAAAATCTGCTATCAGAATAATATCAAATTCTGCTTTCAGACAACACTCAGCCCCCTTGTTTAACTCCCTAAACATGCTAAACATAATCTCACTCCATAAATTCTCTTGTGTCAACTACATTTACAAAACTCTGTTCTTAAATGCAAATCCTGCTCTGAAACTCTTCCTGGACAGATGTAATAGGACCCATTATCACCACACCAGAAATAAATATCTCTTTGATATCCCCAGAGTTAAACTTGTATAAATAAATAAATAAATAAATAAATATGTTTATTCAGGTAAGGTACATACATACAAGTAATGTTACATTAATGGATCGATATATAGATAGAGCTAGTACATACAATGCCTAAAGCCACTATTACGCAACGCGTTTCGGGCAGGAAAAACATTAATATCTAGAACTTAATACTAATTGAGCATAAAGAATAAAATGTGTTGAGAACAAATACAAATAAAGATAAAAAAAAGAGGGAACATGACTGACAAAGCAGCACAAATACAATAGGTTGACAAACAGTGTTGATTAAAAAAAAAAAAAAAAATAACAGACATGGGTTGACAATAGAGGGGTAAGGTAGGTTAGTGAATTTATTAGGTAGTGTTTAGTTTTTATCTTAAACTGGTTGAGAGAGGTACAGTCTTTAACATGGTTGGGAAGATCATTCCACATTCTGGGTCCCTTGATTTGTAGAGCATTTCTAGTTTGATTAAGTCGTACTCTTGGAATATCAAAACTGTATTTATTTCTGGTGTGGTGCTCATGGGTTCTGTTACAACCTTCAATGAAGCTTTTGAGCTTATATGTATGTATTTGTAATGTATGTATGTAAACAATGTATTTATTATCATTTATCAATTCTGATAGAAATTACCTACTTAAAATTATCTGTTAGATTAAGGACCTGCCTGAAACGCTGCGCATACTAGTGGCTTTACAAGATTGTAAATACTGTACTATTCAATGTATTCTCACAACCCCAATGTACCTACTTGTATATATATAAATAAAATAAAATAAAATATTGTGATGGGTCAGTAGCTAGGGATGGGAAGGCAGGATGCAGTATGCCAAACTGAATTCGTGCGCCCCTTGAGGGACTTGAAGTAGAGGGATAGGGATCACAGGATAAGTATGGGTTGCACAAACTACTGGTAACAGGATGAGTATGGGTTGCACAATTAATTACTACAAAGTGGTTGAGTATGGGGTGCACGTAAATGAAGACTCCCAAGAAGCAAATCAGAGATCAGCCCAAGCTTCATCTTGAGGCAAAGCTCAATGCCTTAAGCCATATTGATGCTCTGTCCACAGAGCATTCTCTCTCTCAAATCATAATAGTACACTAATGGTTCCCTACACCACCCCTCAGGTGCAGCTGCAGCAGGCTTGGGTGACATGATGACTATGGGGTGCACAATAAACTAACACTCACAGAATGAGTATGGGCTGCACAATAAGCTACCTCTCACAAGATTAGTAATAAAGAAACATTAATTTTTTGGGTAGGGTGACTGAAACTCATCCTGGGGTAAAAATGTTTATTTAAATTTATTATAGTTAAATGAATTTAGTAAATTATTCCATATATTGTATTATAAGTGAATTGACACTAAACTATAAATGATACTAATAAGGTTTTAAAAATGAAAAACAGTAAAAATCCTTCATGTAAGATATGGAAGTTGAAAAGTAAATTAACTGTAAACTAAATTATAAACTGTAGACATAATATAAAGTATAATAAGTAAAATACCTATAAACTACCAAATAATAAGGTGTAAGGAACCATTTCTATTGTTTGTCCTTTTTTACCTGTTTCCTCAGGTATTTTAAAATTCCCATTCCGTTGTTACTACACTGTTTTCCTGGTGTAGTTCCCTGTGGTTCAAATTTTACTACTTGTACTTCTTGCTGTTTCTGAATGATTGCTAATGGTAGCCCTTGTTGCACCTGCGGAACTTTTTGTAAATGTTCCACCTGCGGAACTTTTTGTACTTGTTGAATTTCTTGCACCTGCGGTACTTTTTGGACTTTATGCACCTGCTGCACTTGTAGCTCGTCAGGATTTTTTTCCAAGGCATTATCGCTATCACCTTCTGATCCTAATGTAAGTTTATCTGCATCAAGCTTCCTTGTGCGTGCTGGAAAAAAAATAAAAATAAAAAATAAAAAATTTTGAAATGGAAGATCCTGTGTAACAAATTTAATCAGTTACTATGATCGAGCCGCAGAAATTTTACAGGAAAGATATGGTTGGGTTGACTGCATCTATCTGGACCTAAAAGAGGCATTCAACAGAATTCCACATAAGAGTTTGTTCTGGAAACTGGAACATATTGGAGGGGTGACAGGTAAGCTTCTAACATGGATTAAAAAATTTCAAACTGATAGAAAAATGAGGGCAGTAATCAGAGGCAATGTATTGGACTGGAGAAATGTCACGAGTGGAGTACCACAGGGTTTAGTTCTGGCATTCATGGATAAATAATAAATAAATTGTTCATGATTTTTTTAGACAAAAGCTAGAATATGCAGCAGTTGTATGGTGCCCATATCTTAAGAAGTACATGTACAAACTTGAAATGATACAAAGACGTCATGGGTGTCATAGGGGCCCCAGCACATTGGTTTGCTAAAGGGCCCTTAATGCTGTCGAGACCTTATGGGCCCTTGGACCCATTACGTTAAGACATAGTGCTGTATTGGGCCACACACTTTTTGCCATATACATCAATGACAGAGATGATTGAATTGAAATTATATATATATATATATATATATATATATATATATATATATATATATATATATAAATATCTTTGATATCCCCAGAGTCAAAGTTATTCTGTGTAAATACTCTATGCAAATAAAGGGACCTTGTCTATGGAACTCACTCGCTAACAAATTTAAAAACTGTCCAACTTCTGCCATTTTAAAAAATAAAACCAAAAAGTACCTAAATTTTTTCTTGATAGTTTCCTAACTAGTGTATTAAACTCGCACTGTATCTTATGAAATCCAATGCCAGAATATATGTGCCTAAACCACACAACTTTTCCATTGTAATCATTGCTATCACCTTATATCATGATTGTTATATTGAATGCATATCTTACTATATTATACCTTGAAATATTCCTCAAATTATGCTACAATTTATATGTTGATAACCCTCAAATTTTACTTTAATGTACATAGTAATCTTTGTGATACTTTCTTACAATGTACCAGCCAATTTTTTTCCATTTAAGCTTTAAATTGCCTATTTAAAATTATCTGTTAGATTAAGGACCTGCCCAAAACACTATGTGTGCTAGTGGCTTTACAAGAATGTAAAAACATCAATGCTATGTACTCTCATAATCCCAGTGTGCTAACTTGTATATAAATAAATAAACAAATAGTATGTAAGTACTGTACAGCATTATTCATGTTGATTCTATACCTTATCAAGCAAGTTCAGCATAAGAAGAATACAAATGAATACAACAGATGTAGACAAACTTCAATACCTGATTTTCAATCCTTCGTAGAACCCGGCTTGCTGTATTTCGTTCTAAAGCCTTCTTGCCTTTAAGTAGAAAACGGGCTTCCTCTTCTTTCTTCATTAATTCTCTACTGTTTCGGAAGTCACACTGGCAGAACTTGCAAACATTGCTTCGGACATGCACACATTGTTTGCAGTTTGTGCATCTCCTCAAGAATTTTCCCTGAAGACCTGAAGGAAATAGTTTCTAATAAAATACTTATATTCAAATGACCTATGCTGCAAAAATTATAAGTTAAATTGTTGTTAAAATGTACTACAGTAATTAAATATATTATTTAAATTATGAAATAATCTACATTAACACTAGTGAGAGCAATGTTAAAAATTTTAGGACTGCATCTGGAAATAACTTTAATTTTGGATGTGATTAACCATGCTGTAACTCGTATAACAAAACTGAGAGGAGTTGAATCCAACAGCCTGATTGACCAGGCTGTTAATTTCAAGCGAATACTATATTATTGGAAGAAAAAAAAATTATATATATATATATATATATATATATATATATATATATATATATATATATATATATATATATATA